>NC_061122.1:85760867-86060867 GCF_002878395.1 Capsicum annuum
CAAAAAGGCTTGGAGTGGATCAATGAAAGAACAAGACATAATTTGACGTAAATTAGATACCTTGGATGTCATAGGCGTGTTGCAGACCAAATCAAAGGTCCTATGGTACGTTACTTACATATATAGATTCATATTGGGTCCAAAATAGTGTGTTTCAATTATAAGGGCACATGGAGGATGTAGACACAGAAAATTATGCCCACGACGTGGCCTAGTACAAAAACTCGACAGTTTTGTCCTCCTATAAATAGGACACTTGTACTTGATGTTATTCTCCTTGGACGGCTTGGAAAGATGGAGGGAGGATGAAAAACACTTCAATTAGGGTTTTTCTTCTTTTACTTTAGATTTTTAATGGATTATATCATGTATTCAAGAATCTTGATTACGGTTATGTCTATTAATGGCCAAACACCCCTTTTTCGGGGTTAAGGCCAAGAAAAAGTTTACTTTCGCTTTGGATTGAGTTTTTTTGGATTGATTATCATATTTGGTTGTTTTTGTATACTTTTTTTAACTATTTTAAGGAGTATCTAACCTTAGAATACATATATTTTTGACCTTGTGATCTCGAGAAGGGGAATACAAAGATAGAATGTGGGGATAGATAGAGTAAGGTTCTTATTATTTTATAAAATAAGGAATTTGAATTAGTGAATAGGATAGATATATACCTATAATCCTTGTTTGGTTCACATGTAGGATGATAGCTTAATTCATCTAAATGGATTATTATATCCCCGCTCAATGATGTAGTTATAATATCTAGTTAGCTAGAAGGTTAGAGGATGGGAGACCATGATCATATGTTAAACCCTACGAATCAAAAACCAAGATAATTAATCTAATGAATAAAGTTCAATATCATAGTATGATTGTTTACAGTGCCTTTACCCTGGGTTTTCATCTATTTCTTGTCCAAATTCATTACTTTTTCGCATTAGTTACTTTATTTTTAGTTTACAGACTTTCAAGTCTTTTTTGGTTACAATTGCACTAGTTAATCTCAATTGTTAAACTACTTGGTGAGACAATGTAAACTTGTGTGTGCACTTGGGCTCAATAAGTTTCTGGCGCCGTTACCGGGGACCTGTAAATAGCCAACTATCTTATTTTTAGTTTTTCTATATTGAGTTTTACATTGTTTAGTTTGTTTTAGTTTTTTCTTAGTTTCTTTTATTTTTTATCATACTTCTTGACGTGGCAGCCTGGGATAGATGGCTTTTGAGGGATGATGATTCTTGTCATTTTTGTGGAGGACCCCACCACGAGGCTTTTTGTCCAAATTTTGATGCAAGCATTTGGAGGGGATCCAGTTGATTCCGACCTGTGCAGCAAACCACAAGTTGGTGTGTGATTTTTAGCAATATGTATCACTTTGCAGATATGATGATTATGACTCTTGTACTTGTTGGATTAATGTTAAATTTATGTGATTGTTTAGTTGAAAGTCTATGATGATCCTACTTGAGTTGAGCATGTGCCATATGTGAGTGATGTGTTGTATATTACTTATTGCATACGATGTCTAGAACTTACTTGGTGTGTTTGCAATGCAAAATAAAGAGTGTGGGTTTAGTAGATGATATAGATATTTCTTTGATAGCCTTGTTTCATACCATCTTTTACCTACCATTATGCATAATCCTAGTTAGCCCCATTGAGCCTTTAACTTATTTTCTTTGGCAGCCTCATAAGTAGCCTAAATCTCATTCTTTAATTTACCAGAATTTGATCCAAAGCTCCTAAGTACTTTAGCTCAAATCTAATTAAGTTAAGGAATTGGAAACTCAAGAAAGAAAATGTGAAATTGAAGACCCTATGTAATGACTATTGACATTCAAAAATTTGATGTGTTGTGGTTAGGAGTGAAAAGAAAATTTGTGCTAAAAATTTGAATCATAAATTAATAAACAATACTCCCACCATATTTTATATGAATGAGCTTAATGGGATGAGGTAAAACTATGTATGTGTGAAGGGTGTAGAGGTGAGAGTTGGTTGTTAAAGATTGATCTTAATTGTATAATGTGATGTATTAAAGCGCTTAGGGAAGATAAGCATTATTACTGGACAGAATAGTTCCTACATATCCCTTAGCCTGCATTACAACCCATAAAAACTTATTTGATCCTAAGTTTAACATTCTGATATTAGTGGAGCACTAAATTAAGGGCAAGCACATGGTTCATCTTGTGTAACTTGTGAATTTCTTATGAGAGTGAGCGCAATTTGATTCTTATACCCATTTTGTGATAAATTGCACTTATGTGAGTGATTTTGGGTAAGTTTTTTGAGGTTAGGGTATATGTTTGATGATAGTTGGATGAATTGTATGATGTCCTTAATTGAACTATATGCATGAGTTTTCCAACTAGGTGAGCCAATTCTTGAGGCTAGGACGTTTTGGAGTAGTGTTCTTGAACTTTCAATTGTGTACATAACATCTTTAGTGTAGAAACTTGAATTCTGTGTTTTTGGTATAGTGCTAGAGTGAGTGTCTTTCTTGTATTATAAGTGTGGAGTCACCTCATATTATGATGCTTAGAGTAAAGAGTTGATAGAGGACGAAAAAGGATTTAAGTATGGGGTGATGATCTGAGGTGCATTTATGCGCCTTGGTGTTGTTATCCTAGTTTATTTAGCCTTGTTTTGAGGACTTCTTGGGTTATTTATGAGTGAATGGTGATATAAATAAGAATATAAGTGTTTAATTATGTGATTATAAGTTTAAAGGTGTTTCCAAACAAGTTTGGGTTCAAATCGATCATTGAGAGTCTAGACGAGAAAACTAGTTTAACTAGCTTGAGCTAAGTGACGTTCTAGTCTATCGCGATGGATTATAATGTGTTGAATGAGTTAATAATGGTTGTATTGTGTAATTATGTGTGTAAAAACTTGTTTATAGTGTTTAAATTATAATTTAATCAAGCCAAGATTAAAAACCAAGTTTAAGATCAAAAGGGGCAAAACTAGTATTCTTAGCTTAAGTTTCTAGTTCGTCGTCTTGGATGTTGTGTTGTTTTGAGCTCTAATACGATGTGTTTAATGCTATACGATAATTTTTGAGTTTATTATGATGATATATGAAGTATATAAAAGCTTCAAATCAAGTTTAAGCAACACAAAAAAGCTTGGAATGGAACAACAAAAGTACAAGACACAATTTGACGTGAATTGGACCTCTTGATTGTTCAGGGTTCGTGGAGGACCAAAGAAAAGGCACTAGGGAGCGTTCCATACATGTTTTTATTCATAAGGGATTGTAAATAGTGGGTGTCCATGATAAGGGCACGTATTACAGTTATACACAAAAAATTAGCCCTGCGATGTGTCCTAGTGCAAAAATATGGCAGTTTTGTCCTCCTATTATTAGGACACTTGTACTTGATGTTACACACCTTGGACGGCTTGGAAACTTGGAGGGAGGCTGAAAAAAACTTCAAGTAGGGTTTTTATTCTTTTAATTTATCTTTTTAATGGATATATCATGTATTCAAGAATCTTGATAACGGTTATGTCTATTAGTGGCTAAATGCCTCCTTTCCAGGGTTAAGGCCAAGAACATGTTTACTTTCACTTTGAATTGAGTTTTTTTCAATTTATTAACATATTGAGTTTTTTTTTATCCTTTTTTTTTTTACTATTTTAAGGAGTATCTAACCTTAGATTACATATATTGTCAACCTTGTGATCTCCAGAGGGGGAAATAGAAAGATAGAACATGGGGATGGATAGAGTAAGGTTCTTATTCTTTTATAAAATAAGGAATTTGAATTAGCGACTAGGATAGATATTTACCTAAAAGCCTTGTTTGGTTTACATGTAGGATGATAGCTTAATTCATCTAAATTGATTATTACATCCCCATGCTCAATGATGTAGTTGTAATGTCCAGTTAGGTACAAGGTTAGATGTTGGGAGACCATGATCATATGATAAACACTACGAATCAAAAACCAAAATAAGTAATCTAATGAATGAAGTTCAATAGTATAGTATTATTGTTCACAGTGCCTTAACCCTAGGTGTTCATCCATTGCTTGTCCAAAGTCATTACTTTTCCGAATTAGTTACTTTACTTTTAGTTTACAAACTTTCAAGACTCTTTTAATTATGATTGCACTAGTTAATCTCAATTGTTAAAATAGAATTGGATAGTTGTGTTACACAAGTCTCTGAGGGATAGATATTCGGCTTTATTTGAGGCCATTGCATTATTTGGAGAAACCATGTACACTTGCGTGTGCGCTTGGGCGCACCAATTTTTTGTCGCCCTACGCTTAAAGCCTTGTTCATCCTCGAACAACTCTTTACTCTAAGAATCATAAGATGAGGTGACTCCACACTTCTACTAAAAGTAAGACATTCAAGCAAGTACTACAATGACTACATAGAATGCAAGTTTCTCCGCTAAGCATGTTACATACACAAATGACAGTTCAAGAATACTACTCCAAAACATCCTAGCCTCAAGAATTGACTCACCTAGTTGAAAAACTCAAACATATTGTTCAATCAAAGAAATCGTACAATTCATCCAAATATCATCAAACATGTGCCCTCACAACAAGAGAGTTACCCATAAACACTCGTATAAATGCTACTTCTAACCAATTGGGTACAAGAATCAAATTTAGCTCACTGTCACAAGGAATTCACAAGTTACACATAATGAACCATAGGCTTTCCCTTAGTGTAGTACTCCACTAATATCAGAATGTTAAGCTTAGGATTAATGGTTGTAATGTAGGATAAGGGATGGATAGGAACTATTTTGGCCAATAATATTGACTATCTTCCCTAAGCGCTTTAATAGAACACATTATATAATTAAGACCAATCTCTAACACCCCAATTTAGACCATTTCTATCTCCCCACATCTTTTGTTTTGCCCCATCTCATTAAGCTCATTCACAAACACTATGATGGGAGTGTTTTCTATTCACAACTTATTCAATTTTAACAAATTTTTGTTCTTTTCATTTCTCAACTCCCAATCACAACACATAATAATTTTCAACACCAATAGCTATCACTTTGGGGCTTCAATTTCACCTTTCTCCTAATTGAATTTCCAAATCCTTAACTTCATTAATTTTACCCTAAAGAACTTAGGATATTTTGGATAAAATTATGGTCAATCAAAGTAACCGATTAGGCTATATATGAGGCTGACAAAGAATAAGCTAAAGGCTAAATGGAGTTAACTAAGATAATTCACAAGGGTAGGTAAAAAGTACGTATAAACTTGGCTATCAACGAAATGCCTATATCATCTCCTAAACCCACTCTCTTTATTTTTATTTGCATAAATACATGGCAATTTCTAGACATCGCATGCAAAAGGAAATATACAAACACCTCACACACATATGGACTATGCCTAACTCAAGCAGTATCTCGATAGACTCTTAACCAAATAATCACATGAATTCAAATTAAGCCAACAAGTACTAGAGTCATAATCATGAGTCTAGGAGTCTAAAAAGTAGTCATTCACATAATCAACATGCCCTTTATAACCAAAACACTTGTATCATGTAGTCAAATATAGAACCAACAAGAACATCCCAAATTTATTCTTAACAAAACAATTTAAAATTATCCTAAAAATGGAAATTTCCCCACTCGACACTTAAAAATCTAACTTATCCCCAAAGTATACTTTAAAGTAGCGATAAACTTACTCCCTGAGGCCTCTAGGACTAGCTGCTATCATCTTTACACATTAAGGTGGTTCGGGGACCCTGCACTCAGTCTTCATTATGCTCCTTAGCTCAGGTTTTTTGGTACTCAGACTTCCCATCAATCTGTGACTCAATAAAAGCAAAAACTAGTAAAATAAAAATAAAAATATTAAAAATAAAACATACTTTACTTGGGTTCCCTCCCAAGAAGTTCTTGATTTAATATCGCGGCATGACCCACATAAATTTTTTTCTCTACCTTGAGGATATGAATTTTTACCCCAGCCTCACATCTATCTTTTTACTTCGCTCATAGGGTGGTGGTACAAAGATTAAGGAACTGAGTAATGGGTGATGCATGGTAAACCACTCTACCTTGAAGTGAGGTGTATTTTTATGTTGCTTATCTGATGCAAAATTAAGAATATAGGCTTTTTGTTCCTCCTCTTTACACTCTCCCACTATTTTTTATGATTCCATAGATAAGACATCATCTAAACATAATGTAGAAAAGTACTTTGAGTGAGGCACAACCAATCTTACTTCAAAATTTACACAATCCACAATACACTTACTCTTATTCACCTTCTAAATTTCAGTCTCAAGAGAAAGATGATAATTGAATGGTTGCAATCTTATGTCTATTCCACACATTGGCTAGTTTCCTCCTTTACTTTACTCATTCTCTGTGGAAATAGTAGTGGTGGTGCCTCTTTAACCATTTAACAATTTTAGTTTTTCAGTACTCAAACTTTCTCGAATTATCAACAACTTTGTCTACATCTAGTTGGAGAGTCAACTCTACATATACCTCCTTAGTTGTATTTAGAGGTTTTTTATTCAACTCTTTATCATTCCTAAAAAGTGATTGCCACTACATGGTTAAAAGGCTCAGTGTCACTTGGCAAACCACCTTGAGCGCTGGTATTTTCTGTCTGCTACATTGCCCCATTTGATTCTCCAACTACTTTGTATACACTTGATAGTTCTTCATTTCTTTTTCCAACTATGCATAAAACGCTAAGATTTGCTTCAGCATATCTTCCATATTGCTAGTTTGAGTCATGGTCTGATTTTCTTTAATCTGCTGCTGCTGAAAGTATTGTTACTGGTTGTTCCATGATTGAATTGGTGGATGAGTCTACCACGTTTCATTGTACGTGTTCACATAATATGTCCTTTGAGCATAGCCCACAAATATTTCTAAATCGGGATTGACAACACACATAGTTGCAGAATGACCATTGTTACCACAAACTATAAGCCAACTTATGGCCTGCACCATAGGTAGGATAGTATCCACCTTATATTGTGAAGGTACCGTCCATAATCTTCCATCAAAATATTGAGAAAAAGCCTCTCAATGGGGTCCCCCACAAAAATAACAAGAATCACCATCACTCAAAAACTATCTATCCCACGCTGACATATCAAGAAGTGTGTGGAAAACGAGTAAAAGAAGTTAAAAAGAAAAAATTACTAAACTATGTACAACTCAATATAGATAAACTTAAAAAAGATAGTTTCATATTTACAAGTCCCCGGCAATGGTGCCAAAAACTTGTTGAGCCCAAGAGCATACTGAAGTGTACAGGTATCACCAAGTAATATAGTAGCCTAAAATAAAGTCGAATATCGATCCCTCAGAGACTTATGTTACACAACTATCCAATTATAGTTTAACAATTGAGATTAACTAGTCCAATCGTAAACAAAAGAGTCTTGAAAGTTTGTAAACTAAAAGTAAAGTAACTAATGCGGAAAAGTAATGACTTTGGACAAAAAATGGATGAAACCCCAGGATTAAGGCACTGTAAACAATCATACTACACAATTGAACCTCATTTATTAGATTACTTATCTTGGTTGTTGATTCGTAGGGTTTGTTGTATGATCATGGTCTCCCGACCTTTAAACTTCTACCTAAATGGACATTACAACTACATCGTTGAACGGGGATGTAATAATCTATTTAGATGCATTAAGTTGTCATACTACATGTGAACCAAAAAAGTCTTCTAGGTATATCTCTATCCTAGTCGCTAATTCAAATTCCTTATTTTATTAAAGAATATGAACCTTTATCTATCCCCACGTTCTATCTTCCTATTCCCTCTCCCGAGATCACAAGGTCAACAATATATGTATTCTAAGGTTAGATACTCCTTAAAATAGTCAAAAAAAGGATAATAAAAAAAAAGATAATCAATACAAACAAACTCAATTCAATGCAAAAGTAAACATGTTCTTGGCCTTAACCCCGGAAAGGGGGCGTTCAACAACTAATAGACATAACCATAATCAAGATTTTTCAATACATGATATAATTCATTAAAAATCTAAAGTAAAAGATAAATAACCCTAATTGAAGTGATTTCAGCATCCCTTCAAGTTTCCAAGCCGTTCAAGGTGTATAACATCAAGTACAAGTGTCCTATTTATAGGAGGACAAAACTACCACATTTTTGTTCTAGGTTGCGTCGCGGGGTTAATTTTGCGCGTCTAACTGTGTGACGTGCCCTTATAGTGGATACCCACTATTTTGGGTACCTTAAGAAGAAAACCATGTATGGAATGTTCCCTGGGTACTTTGATTTTGTCCTCCACTATCCCTGAACTTCCATGAGGTCCAATTCACGTCAAATTATGTCTTGTGCTTTTGTTGATCCATTCCAAGCCTTTTTGTGTTATTTTCACTTGATTTGAAGCTTCTATATCTTTAATATATAATCATAATCAACTCAAAAATAATCCTATAGCATTAAAAACATTGGATTAGATCTTAAAACAACACAACAACCTATATGACAAACTAGAAACTTAAGCTAAGAATACTAGTTTTGCCCCCTTTTGATCATACACTTGGTTTTCACTCTTTCATTGATTCAATTGTACTTTAAACACGATGAATAAAAACTTCCTCACATAATTACACAATAAAAGCATTAGTAAATCATTCAAAACATTAGAATCCATCGCGATAGACTAGAACATCACCTAGCTCAAACTAGTAAAACTAGATTTCTTGTCTATACTCTCAATGATCGATCTGAACCCAAACTTGTTTGAAAAAACCTTTAAACATTGTAATAACATACTTAAACACTTGAATGATTTTTTATATCATAATTCACTCATAAAGCACCCAAGAAGTTCTCAAAACAATGCTAAATAAGCTAGGATAACAACACTAAGGCGCATAAATCCACCTCAGATCAAAACTTAATTATAAAAAACTTTCAGGGTACAAGGCAATGTAATTCCCCAAGTATGTACCCTAGATCTAAATGGTTCTCATAATCTCGAAGGACCATAAGCTAAGCCATGACTAGTACCTGCTGCAGTAACTTTGTAATAAATACTATAATGATCATGAAAATAGGCCGAAACATATGCCATAAGGTTTAAATCTTTAAATAAATCTTAATACAGTACCAAAATACGAAAAATGAATATAAGTACTGCAAAAATGAACAACTGTTAGAAAATACTCTAGTCTAGAAAGCCTCTAAACTGTTTGAACAGTGGAGTTGATGGGACAAGTCCCCAAATAACTCCGACTACTAAAAATAATACTGAAATACTGAAAATAACAAGCATGTCCTTGAACTATGAGGACTCACCACTACTCTAAAAGTTGAAGATCTGAACTGCTAAGGGTGCTCTGGAGCCCATGCGTCTGAACCTATGATATAAGACATTATAGCATAAAAAGTATGCGCCAGTACTTTGAGTGTACTAGTATGCTTAGTGGGGTAGGGTGAAACATATGGGTTCATATTCATGAACAATACTAACTGAATAACATGAGTATGACTGAATAAGAGTACATGTATGAATACATTCACTATAACTGAGATCGTGATAATACTTTGTACTGAGTCTAAATGCTAATAAGTGATATTTGAGTTTACTGATACTGTATTACTGATGATATGAATGTCTATTTCTGGCAGTCCCAAATTTTGTGGAACTATACTGAGTTTCGTACTATGCTGAGTGACTATATCTAATAGTCCTAAATATGTAGAACTGAACTGAGTTTGATTTTGAGACTGAGAATGTTGAAGGTAATTGTGAAACCGACATGCCCCTCTCTAATCTTATTCAATTCTAACTTGTAACCCCGATTGTAAGGGTGTCAATACTGTGCCATGGGTAAGGACAAGTTGTGAGTTAACCCACTCTGACAGAAAGCTCTTCCATCAACCCTCTCTGGTAGGAAAACTCAAATGAGATGTATCAACCCTCATAGTATCTGGAAGGAAGGTATCTAAACCTACACTGTCTATATAGTTTTGTAACGAAGGGATTTTTACTAAGGGTCAAACCCTCTGTTGCCAGGAATGCCCCTATCCTTGGGTTTGCTCGATGCTGAATCCTACTCCCAGCTGAACGGACGCTGAACTAATTTCTAGTCTATACTAGACTGGACTGAATTATTACTAATATTACTATTTGACTAAACTAAACTGAGTTCATTGAGTTCCATAGACTAACGGAAATACTACTGAATTCTATTAACTGACTGAGCATAGAGTGCTATTAATGTCTACACTGAGTTTTACAACTAAATTACAAACACTACTGAGATTTCTTGGGTTTCTGTAACTATTTAAGTTCTACTGATCATGTCACAACTGAGATTACATCGTAACTTACACTAGATCTGAGTAAACAGCTAGATTGCCGGGTATTAAATACCCCCAGGACTCGATAGCGTAAAAATAATGAATCACATGAACTTGCTTAGCATTAGCATGCACATTTAATTCATAATGCATCTATAGAGACATCTTATCAAACTCTTGAATGGTATAACTTGCAAAAAAGTTGGCTTGACATGATTTCTTTCCCTTATTAGTTCACATGAATAATTCATTAAGAACTTGGTGAGCATACATATGCACATAACACTAAACAATAAGTAGACATCATAATTCAAATCCCCATTGATAATTTCAAGGGTTTTACATAGATCCTTATGATATTACATACATATCAGTTAACCTCACATGAAACGTATCATAAAACATGGATTAGAATCGATATTAATTATTATAAACATAAACACAATCAAACCCAACATTGAATTTATGAAATATATAAACTTGAAGTTTAAAAATAATTTCTTGGACTCTAAGAGTGGAAGGGACCCTTGGATGAACACTTCACATACCTTAGTTGATGAATTCTGAGAGATTGGTGGTGAGTTCTTGAGTTCTTGATTTGAAATTTGAACAACTAGGGTTTTGTTCTTGAGAAATTTTGAGAATGAATGAGTATAATTGCTCTTCAAAGGGTTTAATTTTGTATTTTGGGCCTGAAGGGCTCAGAATAAAGACCAAATTAACCTTGAGGATGTGGCCTTTCAATACTAGTAAACTCTGTTACCGACGCATAGGCCAACGCACTACATCATTGGTATCTATGCGATAGCCAATGTTTTGCGTTGAGTCCACATCAGCTCCCTATAATTTGCACTGAAGCATAGGAAAAACTATCTTATCAATGCGATGGTCAATGCGACGCATCGAGATTGTGTCGACCCACTGTTTTAGGCACTCAAACATGGTCTAAATTCTAAAACTTGTCCGGGAACATCTATTAACCTTCTTGATTATGAATTAACTCTAATATCAAAATTTAAAGGAAGTAAAGATCTCGAAATAAAATTTCCAACTTTCAAAGTATAAAATGGCACTAAGTCTAAATACTTAGACAATATATTCTAAGTCTGAGACCCCTTAACAAGCTTAAAGGACTGAATTAAGGTAGAAATTTTGTGGGGTCTTACAATATCTCACTTTGGGATTATTCGTCCTCGAATGAGACTGACTAAGTTGGGAATACTGGTAGACTGAATGTAGACACTAGAAATGCACAACTAAAACATGGTTTCATAACTGAGATTACTGATATACTGGATTTTATACTGAACATGCATTTCTGATGCATGAGTACATAGCTGAACATGATTCATGAATGCATAACTGGGAATCCTGATAAGATGATTTTCCCATATATATATATACTGAACATGTATCTCTGATGCGTGGGTACATTAATAGATTTACTCATAAGCGTATGACTGAATATGTAATGGTAACTGATACCAAAATTGTAAGGGTAATCTGAACATGGAACTGAGTAAGTTTAAGGAGAAACTATTACTTAAACTGAAATATACTGATGAACCCAAGATCAATTTTTTTGAGTATGCATGAATAGGAACATAAGAATAGGACTGAGACTGGAATGCAATGCATGAACTGTACATTATGAACTGATTTAAGCCCCTTGAATACATGGCTTTTGTCTGAGATTGGAACTTGAGGTTCAACTTATGAGTACCCACTACTCCAAATTAGATTTGTTACGTGAAGATAACTGGGAGGTTTAGGTCATAAAAGCTCAGGGTTATAGTGTATCTCACCCTTGGGATATTTTTTTCCCCAAAGAATACTGATTTGGCTAAGATGCTGAGAAAAATTGGAGCGATGCACAAGGCACCTACGAACTGAATCGTGACTAAATATCTGGGGCTTAAAAATGGGAATGATACATGAACTGAGCTAAACATGCAACTTCCTGGTTGGTCCATCTTAGAATAGTTACATTCATGAGACTTTGAATAGTGTGACTCGATGGAAAAATGGAAAACCACGCCACATGAATTTTTTTGTATATCTATTAAACTAAATTAATAACCTTATGGACTAACTCATACTGAAAACTTATTCTCAACTATAACTTTAGGGATCAAGAAGAGCTTGGCATTATCTGAATAAGACATCACAATGTGGCTAGATTCTGTAATATGAGGTGAGGCCTACGAATCATTATCTACGATAGAGTGACTAAGACTTATGCACTACAACTATAAATTTTCAAGCTTAGAAGTATCCTTGGGGTCATGAGTACTGTGTAGCATTCCGGTTCAGCAAATCGGGGTGTTACAAACTTGGTATCAAAGCCTAAGGTTCAATAGAGTCCTAGGAAGTCTGAAAGCCACATCTAGTACAGTCTTGTACATGGGTGTGTTGCGTGCCACATTTATGTGCGGGAGGCTACAAGATGTTTTAGGAACAACCCCCTTTCTTCATTATTCATGTCATGCTAGTAAGTATAATCACAAGTTAAACTCTCAGTCTAATCCATTCTTCTCTTATTCCAGACCATGGCCCCAAAGAGAAGAAACCAGCCAGCTCCTCAGCCCGAAGATCCTTTGGGAGAACATGTTTCCCATGCGGAGTTAGAGCCGTATTTACCATATTTACTCAGTACATGGCTGCATCGAATGAATAGCCAGCAGTTATTCCTTCCAATCTAGTGGCCAATCCCAAAGCAACTAGGGTTTGGGATTTCACCTGGATGAACCCTCCATCTTTCCATGGGTCTAAGTCTGATGAGGACCCTCAGGGGTTCATTGACCAAGTCTAGAAGGTCATTGACATCATGGGTGTTACTTCTATTGAGAGTGCTGAGTTAGCTGCCTACCAGTTATAGGATGTTGCTCATGATTGGTACAAACAGTGGAAGTCTGAGAGGTTAGATGATACAGGCCCTATCGAGTGGGAGGAATTTGTCACAACCTTCTTAAATAGATTCTTTCCCCAAGAGCTGAGGGAAGCCAAAGTTCTTGAGTTCATCAACCTCAAGTAGGGAAATATGACGGTTAGGGAGTATTCT
The DNA here is from genome assembly GCF_002878395.1 of Capsicum annuum. NCBI lineage: Eukaryota > Viridiplantae > Streptophyta > Magnoliopsida > Solanales > Solanaceae > Capsicum > Capsicum annuum. Next base: position 85,774,251 of record NC_061122.1, read on the forward strand.
ATCAAATTTACTCAGCTAGCTAGGTATGCTCCTCATGAGGTTGCCGAATAGAGCTAAGATGAGCAAGTTTGTGTCAGGGGTCAACAATAGCGTGGTGAATGAGTGTAGGTATACGATGATGATCGATGATATGACCTTAGCAAGACTAATGATCCATGCCCAGCAAGTAGAAGAGCAAAAGTTTAAGATTAGGGAGAGGCAGAATAAGAGAGCAAGGTCAGGTAATTTCAACTTTGCTCACCCCAAGTCAGATAGAGGAAACCGTTCACAGTTTCGCTCCAAGTTAGACGTTCCATCTCTTTCCTCTATCAGCGCTTCAGTGTCGAAGTTTAGAGACAACAATAGAAACAAAAAGCCAAGCTTTAAAGCTCAGGGCAGTGTTAGCAGTGCCCGAATGAATCCCCTTTGTCAGACTTGTGGTAAGAACCATAAGGGAATTTGCAGAGCCGATAGTGATGTCTGTTTTGGTTGTGGCAAGCCAGGCCACAGGACTAGAAAGTGTCTTCAGTCAAGTCTTCAGGGTCAGCAAAATCATTCTACAGCTCAGTCCAGTCGCCCGAACCAGCAGGGTGCCATTTCCAGTGCTACCAGTGGGTAACGCCCAAATAGACTCTATGCTCTTTAGTCCCAGCAGGATCAGGAAAATTCTCCTGATGTCATTACTGGTACAATACAGATTTTCCATATTCATGTTTATGCTTTGCTAGACCTAGGTGTATCCTTGTCTTTTGTTACTCCATACATAACAGGCGATTTTGGAATCAGTCCTAAAGTCCTAGCATAGCCCTTCTCAGTCTCTACCCCAGTGGGTAAAACCATCATAGCTTGGCGGGTATACAGGAATTGACCAGTTATGATATCTCAGAAATCCATGTCAGCAGATTTAGTGGAGTTAGAGATGACTGATTTTGATGTCATTCTCGACATAGATTGGCTTCATTCCTGCTACGCCACAGTCGACTGCAGAAATAGGATAGTTCAGTTTTAGTTCCCAAATAAGCCCATCCTAGTGTGGAAGGGTAGCATTTAAGCGTTCAGGGGTCAACTTATTTCCTACCTTCGGGCAAGGAAAATGATTTATAAGGGGTGTGTGTATCATCTCGTGCATGTTAAAGATTGTAGTTCTGAATCTCCCAACCTCAAAACAGTCCCTGTTATTAATGAATACTCAGATGTCTTTCCCGAAGATCTTCCAGGCATTCCTCCCAAAAGGGAAATAGACTTCGGCATAGACCTTCTTCTGAATACTTAACCTATTTCTATTCCGCTATATAGAATGGCACCAGCAGATCTCAAGTAACTGAAAGATCAGTTAAAGGATCTCATAGATAAGGGAATCATCAGACCCAATATTTCTACATGAGGTGCGCCAGTATTATTCGTGCGCAAGAAAGATGATTCTCTCAGGATGTGTATTGATTATCGTCAACTCAACAAGGTCACGATCAAGAATAGATATCCTCTTCCCAGGATTGATGATCTATTCGATCAACTTTAGGGTGCCAGTTACTTCTCCAAGATAGACCTCAAGTCAGGCTATCATCAGCTCAAAGTTAGAGAATGTGACATTCTAAAGACAGCTTTCCATACTCAGTATGGTCACTTCGAATTTCTATTCATGTCATTTGGTCTTACCAATGCCCCTGCAACTTTTATGGACTTGATAAACCGTGTGTTCAAGCAGTACTTGGACATGTTTGTCATAGTCTTCATAGATGATATTCTGGTTTATTCTCACACAAAGCGTGATCATGCAAACCATCACAGGATTGTTCTTCAAACTCTCAAGGATCACCAGTTATTCGATAAGTTCAGCAAGTACAAATTTTGGCTAAGATCAGTAGCATTCCTTGGCTATATTATTTTCGGTGATGGCATTAGAGTAGATCCTCAGAATACTGAGGTAGTAAGAAACTGGCCCAGACCCGTATCTCCATAATATATTAGTAGTTTCTTGGGTTTGGCTGGCTATTACAGACGATTTGTTGAGGGATTTTCTTCTATTGCATCTCCCATGTCCAGATTCACTCAAAAAAAGATTAAGTTTCAGTGGTCAGATTCATGCGAGAAAAGCTTTCAAGAGTTGAAGACTCGACTCACCTCCGCTCTAGTTCTAGCTATTCCATATGGTTCAGATGGTTTTATAGTCTATTGTGATACATCCAGAGTGGGTTTTGGTACTTTCCTCATGCAACATGGTAAGTTCATAGCCTATGCCTCCAGACAGTTAAAGCCACATGAGAAGACTTATCCTACTCATGGTCTTGAGTTAGCAGCAGTAGTTTTTGCCTTGAAGATTTGGAGGCATTATCTCTATGGATTTCATGTAGATATCTTTATAGACCATAAAATCCTGTAGTATGTCTTTTCCCAAAAAGATCTAAATCTTCGCTAGAGAAGGTGGTTAGAGCTCTTGAAGGATTATGACATGAGTGTTCTTTATCATCCGAGCAAGGCCAATTTTATGGCTGATGCTCTCAGTTGACTCTCCATAGGTAGTGTCTCTCACGTTCAAGATAGTAAGAAAAAGATGGCTCAGGAGATCCATCATCTTGCCAGACTAGCATTCACTTAGTCGATTCTTCAAAGAGTGGTGTATATGTTCATAGTAGTTCAGAGTCATCTATAGTTTCCGAGGTGAAAGAGAAACAAGACAAGGATCCTAGCCTGTCAAGCTCAAAGAGTCAGTTCAAAATCAGAAAGTCGAGGTTTTCTTCTAAGGGGAGATGGTGTTCTTCGTTGTCAGGGTCGTCTATGTGTTTCAGGTGTAGATGAATTGAGGCAGTGAATTCTTGCAGAAGCGCATGGTGCATGATACTCTATTCATCTAGGGGCCACTACAATGTACCGCAACTTGCGGGAGATCTATTCGTGTAGAGGGATGAAGAGAGATGTTGCAGAGTTTGTGGTTAAGTGCTCTACATGTCAGCAGGTTAAGATAGAGCATCAGAAACCTAGTGGTTCCATTCAAGAGTTCACCATTCCAACTTAGAAGTGGGAAGAAGTTAACATGGACTTCGTGACGGGTTTGCCTAGAACTCGTCATCAACATGATTTAGTCTGAGTCATTATAGATTGAATGACCAAGTTAGCTCATTTCCTTTCTATTCGTACTTCTTATTTTTCTGAGGATTATACCAAACTCTATATCAGGGAGTTAGTCAGGTTACATGGTGTTTCACTATCTATCATCTCAGACAGAGGTACCCAGTTCACTTCTCACTTTTGGAAAGCATTCTAAAAGGGTCTCGATACCCAAGTCCATCTCAGCACAACATTTCATCCTCAGATAGATGGTCAAGCAAAGAGGACCATTCAGACTCTTGAAGATATGCTAAGGGCGTGTTCAATTGACTTTAAGGGAAGTTGGGATGACCACTTGCCTTTGATTGAGTTTGCATACAAAAATAGCTATCATTCTAGTATTCAGAAGGCTCCATTCGAAGCTCTTTATGATAGAGGATATAGATCTTCGATTGGTTTGTTCAAATTTAGTGAGGCCTCAGTCATAGGTCCTGGCTTAGTATTCGACACCTTAGAGAAAGTTCAGTTGATCAGAGAGAGACTTCGGGCTGCTCAAAACCGACAGAAGTCCTATGTAGATATTTGTAGAAAGGATTTCGAGTTTGAGGTCAATGACTATGTGTATCTTAATATCTCTACCATGAAAGAAGTGAAGAGGTTCGACAAGAAAAGCAAACTCAGTCCCCAATATGTCGGTCCCTTCAGAATTCTTTGTCTCTTTGGCAAGGTAGCTTATGAGCTTGAGTTGACTTCAGATCTAGCCTCAGTCCATCCAGTCTTCCATGTATCTTTGCTAAACAAGTGCATACGTGACCCAGCAGTTGTTGTCCCTATTCAGAGCATCGACATTTAGAACAACCTCTCTTATGAAGAGATTCCAGTTGAAATCTTAGATTATCAGACTCGTAGATTGAGGAACAAAGAAGTCCCTCTAGTCAAGGTTCTTTGGCAAAATCAGTCTCATGAGGGAGCTACTTGGGAAGCAGAAGCATATATGCGTACCAAGTATCCTCACCTTTTCCTCGCCAATTCAAATTAATTTCAAGGTAACAGTTCTCCTTAAGCTTATTAAGTTTCATGATCATGTTTCCAGCATAAACTTAGTACCTATTAACCGTTTCATACTCAGTCATGCATTCATGTGCCAGTTGTCCATGGATCAGATATGCACGAGTTCAATATGTTTAGCATGTCAGTCATGAGATCAAGCTTCAGTTCTTCATGATCAGTTCTGGTTCTATTATCTTGTATCCATTCTCAGCAAATTCTCATTTGAGGACGAATGTTCCCAAGGGGGAGATATTGTAATACCCCATATGTTTCTAATCCTAAGATTGATACTTGATTACATGACTTATAATTAATATCCTAGTGATAGGATAGCTTATGATTCATTAAGCATGTTCATATGAGTCACTTAAGGTAATGCAAGCAAAGAGTTTTTAAATCCACCAAGTTTTAGTGTTCAATTTTTGCAAGGGTCATCTTTAAACGAGTATAACTCAATGTTAATATGGTATTTTGGCTGATATAGACCAACCATATTGTAGAAAATCAAATTAGTTTTCCAACGATACCAATTTTGCCTTAATCCAATACCCGAGCAAAAAGTTATGTCCATTTTCGTGAGAGGCAGTAAGCATAGGTGATTGGTTAGGCGCCGCCTAACCTAAGCAGAGGCGATCGGTTAGGCGCCGCCCAACCCAAGCATAGGCGATCACTTGGGTGCCGCCTAAGCCAATTCCAGGTGTCAAAAACACTCCTTCTTGAGTAATTTAAAAGGAAATTAAGTCTTTAAATACTCCTTACACGTCCCTAAACTTAACCCTACAAAATTTATAGCTTCTAAACATACTAAAACACTATTTTCATCTTAAAGCTCATCATCCAAGAGCAATAAAGAAGAAAAACAACTAGGGTTGCATAAGTAAGCTTGAAGATCCGATTTCAAGGAAATTCCTCAGTCAATCATCAAAAATCTTCCTTCTAAGGTCTGTGTAGTGTTCATCTATGGATTCAATTCGTTCATAGAGTTCAAGAATCAATCTTTAAAATACAAAAGATTGGTTGATTGTGGTGATATGATCATACCCATGTTAATGCTTGATTGTTTTTCTCTTTTTCATTATAAAGTATGATTTCTATATTGTTAGGTGTGGATGATCATGTTGTTGATATTGGGTGATTCCCAAGATGGAATATTTATATGTTTTTGTGAATTTATGATATCATATGAGTTGGAAACATGTAAATTTGGTTGTTCATGATGTATAATTTGATGAATTCACCCATGCTTAAGATGTGCATGTAAGGTGTTTGATAAAATGCCTAAGGAACTAGAAATCATGCAATATAGCTAAATTGTGACTAAGTGAAGGATTCATGATATGCCCTTACATTCCAATGACTTCTATGTTGTTAATGTGCCTTGTAAATGTTGTTGGAATACTCATGAACTATTCTTATGAGATTATGCTATGTTTACTTGCAAATCATACTTATGACCAATATGCATAATAACCATGCAATCCACATGAACTTTCATGCAATTAGTATGTGTTGCCAATATGAATATGCAATGAACATGATATTAAGATTGTGCAAGTACTTCCATGTGATAGGAAATCCTTTCTATGAAATACATTGTTGATAACCATGCATAGTATGAGATCCCTACTTATGATATTATAAATTATGGACTCTACTCTTATGATCAAGTCAGTCATGTTTATCAGTTTCCTTCCATTGAGTCCTGGGGGTACTTGTACCCGAAAACTATAGCTGTGTGCCAAGATCCACATCATGTTTCACGGTATCTGAACTCAAGCTATGATTCCATAGACTTCAGTCAGTCATGTGACTCAGGAAAACCTCATGATCTTAGTTAGTTGTCACATATTAGTAACATTCCGCCAGTCAACGAAATTCAGTAAGATTAAGTCATGCACAGTCAATTATTCATGTCCAGTCCCTCCAGATGGGAGTAGAGGTTAGCACCGAGTGAACTCAAGGAAGGGAACTCACCTGCCAGTTCAGGGTGTGATTCTTAGTAGCAACCCTTGTGTTCTAGAACTACGTAGCCAACGTAGGTTGAGATATTTTAACCCGTCAGCTTACGGTTGATGAGGTGGCTTAACCCATTAGTTTAGGGTTCCCACCGTTCTTATTGAGTACCCGCCAGATAAGGGTTACTCACAGCTGTCCTTACTAGTGGTTCGGTACCCCTCCAGTCGGGGCAGAGATTAGACCCCAGCTTAGCCATAACGGCATACACGGGGCAGTCGGTTAAACACTACTTCCCATAGTTTCAGTATAGTTTCAGTAAAAGAACTCAGGGCGTTCTTTAGATTTTAGTATATACAGGACTGTCAGATACAGTCATCTATGTTATCAGTTTCAGTAAAAGTCTCAGTAAAAAAACTTAGGGCATTCTTCAGATTTCAGTATATATAGGACTGTCAGATACAGTCATCCATGTTATCAGTTTTAGTATTAGTCATGACAGTTATCAGTAAACTATGTATTAGCTTACAAGTCATGCTATCACGTATTCACGGTCTCAGTTTCTATATATGTGTGTTTGCACTCCCACGTTCATATTAGTCAGTCAATGTTGTTCATGCATGAAACCCTTTATGTTCAGCCTACCTTCCTCCTATACTATGTACCCTAGTTGTACTGACACATTTGAGCTATGGTTCTTTCTTTTCATGTTACACCATAGGTTCTGAGACACGAGCTCCAGCCCAACAGTAGCGGTAGCATTCCAGTCACAGAGACATAGCGAGTCCTCATTGATTCGAGGACAATATTATTTGATTCATTTATTTCTTCAATTTAGTTTTACGGAATTAGTTGGATACATGTTCCTTCAACTCCTTATTCAGACAGTTTAGAGGCTTTCGGATTTACTTTTAGATTTACGTTCAGATTCAGTTGTTTTGGGTATTTTCGCCCACATGATTGTATTCAGTTGAACCTTATGGCCTTACAGTTCTATGTATTCCACATTATTATATCATGATTTGCAGTATACAGGTACAGATATCAGTCATGGGTTAGCTTGTGGTCCCTCGGGGTCATAAGTACCGTGTTACATTCCGATTCAGCAAATCGGGGTGTTACAATGGGAATAAACAAATTTTTTTTATTCTTTTATAAAATAAAGAATTAAACTTACCGTGTAGGATTATATCTTTAATTCACTTAATTGGAATATTAGATTCCCGCTCAATGATGTAGTTGTAATATCCATATTAGGTAAAAGATTATAGGTTGGGAGACCATGATCTTGCAATTAATCTTATGAATCAATAACCAAGATAAGCAAGTTAACAAATAAATTTCAATAACATAGTATGATTGTTCGAAGTGCTTTAACCCTGGGTTCAACTCCATTAACTGTCCCAAGTATTTTATTTTTCACATTATTTATTTTCTTTTAATTTGCAAAATTACAAACTCTCTCTTGTTTACTTTTTCTGAATTAGTTAAACTAGAATTAGATAGGCGGCGAGCATAAGTCTCTAAGAGATCGAAACTTGGGCTTCCTTGAAGCCACTTTACTACTTGATAAGACCACATACACTTACGTGTACGCTTTGGCACTGTCAAAATGCAATCCAAATGAAATACATAAGATGTCCAAAATATAAGAGGAACTCTGTCTCTAATATGAAAGTAAGACATAGTCTACAAGAAAGGCAGTAGCATACATTTGAATGCCTAAAAGTCAATCACTACCTTAAAGGCACAAAATATCGCCCGAACAAACTAAGATGGGCATGCTCAAAATTGGACCTACACTGAAAGGGCACATAGGCGTGAATACCATCTACTTGTACTCACTAGGTATCATAGGCCAATCGAGCAAAGTTGTAAATAAAGCCTACAAAATATACCCTGAGGGCGTGTCACCTGCAATCAGAAAATGTCCTACAACGATAGCCCACACCGCTTACACTAACAGTTCTAGCATAGATATCACATATATTACAACAAGATAACCAGGTAAAGCACAAACATATATCATATCACACATACTTAAAAAATAAAAGAACGTGTATATACAAGATAGTCAAGTATAATTAGCAAAAGATAAAACATATAAAGGTATAACAAGTCAATATGGAAATTTCAATAACAACATAAACACAATAAAATAGATGCAATGATAATGATGATGATGATGCATGAGGTCATCGTACAACCTCCGTATACACCCACAAAGGCAAGCCTCCTGATGTGGGACCCATAGGGGGTTTGCCAACACATATACAATCCAAAACCATATCCATATCTCATTCTTGGAACATCCCTCGGGAAAGGTTTTATAAGGTATTTTAATATCTCTTTCACGGCACATCCCTTGGGAAGGGTTTAAAAAAGGTGTTGCCACTATTTCCTAGATGTTGCCATGGTAGTATCATTTGTTTCATGAATGAGTATGATAAGAGGATGAAAATCTCACAATCAGTCACAACGACCAACCACAATGATATATTTCCACAACCAATCACAATGCTACATTTCCGCAACCACATGAGCCAATATCTCTTCATTATTTTTGTCCATCCATGAATTCAACATGTTTCATATGCCAACAAGTATGAATATATCACAATACACCTACGGTACCGCAAAAAGGCATTTTCAATAACACAATACAATTAAGCACATGTATTTTAGGCTATCAACATCACATAGGACACCATATGGTAATACATATCGTACAGTATCTCAATTTCAAGAATTACATCACATATAGGCCCCCACACATAAAAAACACTTGGATAGACATTTTTAATGATTAGGTCCCACCCTTAACATGAATTTTGTGCCATTATTACATATCCCAATCTGAAAGAAGTCAAGCCATAACCTACCTCAAAGGCAAAAATTGATTTGCAACACCTCAACCACAAAGCCCTGATACTCCCGAATGGTCTCAAAATCATCTAAAATCAAGAAATATAAAATTTATGTGGCAAAATAAATCTAACGATACCCATATTGCCTACTTTTAGTTTGGGGTCAAAACAGAACTCCGAAATAGGATTTTTTTTTATAAAAAGGGAAAAATTATAATTTACTTCAAAAATGTTCCGCATAACTTTAGAAACTAAAACTGAAAACCAAAGTCAAAAACGAAGTTTAAATCAATGAAAAACCATTTTTTGAGCTTTACCGGTTAAACCCTTTGAAATTTATTTCAAAATCAAGAATCGAAGTTGTTTTGAAGACTAAATTGTGAAAAACTAGTAGTTATAAAATTAAGAACGTTATTCAAGTTAAAAGGTTTAGAATTTGGGGCTAAACCAAGTCCATAGATTTTGGAATTTTGAACAATTAATCAAGAAATTTGATAAAAAAAAGGGTGAATTCTCACCTTAAATCAATAAGAGAATCAATAAATAGATGTTAATCTATCTTTCCAAGCACCCACAATATTTACTTTTAAGCGCTTACATTATTTTAGGGTTAAACTCTCAAGAGGCAGGATGAAAAATGAGTAAAAACTGAACAAAAAGGGGCTATTTATAGTCATACCAGGTTACCAGGTGCATAAGTCATAAAATGCATTCCTTAAATAAGGATTACCCTTTGTGATCCAGGTTCCACTAGCAACCTGGTGCACCAGATTTTCTATGTGCAAAATGGACTTCGATGGGGTGTCCGTGATTCGTATGAAATCTAATATTCACAAACGAACTATGTAACCACATTAAATTTTATGCTTCAAACTCAATGGGGATATCAGGATTTAAAAAAAAAATGTCGTTTTCACAAATTCAACCGCCAAAATCCAAAATCACGATTTTTCAAACCGAGGATCGAAATAAGATTTAAAAGCCTTAAAACTACTCCAACTATGTTACCACTCTAAAATCGACATTCAAAATCTACTAGGACAGTTTGTTCAGTCATCCATCACACAGATCAAAAGATAACCATAGAAGTCCAAAATAAGACTCTTGAAGCCACCAAAAACAACAATCAGATAAATAGTACCAAAATGTATAGGGAACCGTGCCATTCACCCTACTCCCCAGAAATAACACACTGCAACTACAGTGAGTGTTAAAAAAGTCAAATCACATAAAATCACAAATTTAACATATTTTATCAAATTTTAGGTCGTTACATCATCCACCACTAAAAATCTAGTTCTTCCTCAAACTAGGCAAAAGAAATGCCTGAATCCACAGAGTTAGGGATAAAAAATATACATATAAGACTTGACCTCCCAATTAGCCTCTTCTATAGGTTGATGTGTCCACTAAACCTTAAAAACATGGATAACTCTAGAATGCAACCGTCAAATATCCCTAGCCAATATGGAAACCAGCTCCTTAAATACAATAATCTATTATGTAGCCAACTGAAGAAAGATATTCAAACCCTTTATAATCTTTCGAATCCTTTAAGAATCGATGGAAATACAAGCATAGGAATATTTGGACAAGGCATGGAAGCATGCCTCATGCTCTGTTATAGTCATGGAGCCCTGCTCCAGGTGGTCAAACTCATCACACATCCGATCTCTTAGACTATAAGGCACAAACCTCTCCAAAAACACATCGACAAACTGATCCTAATTCGTATCAAGAGAATCAAGATATTTTCAACTCACCAATGACCTCCAGTAATCTTTAGTAGTATCTCTCAATTGATAGGTAGTATAAGCAACCCCATGAGTCTCAAGAGATCCTAAGTTATACAACTTCTCTTGGCAATTAGTTAGGAACTCATATAATCCACAACACCGTTAAATCTAGGAGGACTGAAATGAATAAGCCTTTTAAACCTCTTCTGATCCTCAGGATTCATAACAATACTCACAGCAAGAGGAGTGGTAGTGAATCTGGCAGGCTGAGATCCCATATGAGGAGGTAACATAGACGAAGGATGAACTCCTAATCTTGAAACACCATTCTCAGATATCGATATTGTAATAGCTATAAGACTTAGGTTCTGAGGAGTACCTAAAAAATAAGCAGGTTCAATAGTAGGATCCATATTCTAAACTGGAGGAACACTCGACATAACAAAAGGAGAAACCTCTAAATGGGTCAGCAAATGTACCAACAACCCCTCTAAAGTTGACCCAAACAAACTCTGAGAAAGTAGAGTAGAACCCGCATCTCCAACTTACTCAACACAAGGCTCAAGTGAGAGTTTCTTAGCACTCCTCGTAGATGAGGCTGATCAACGAGCCCGTCCACTCCCTCGAGTCCATCTATGACTTAAGGCCCATCCTCTCGACAAAACTATCTCTCCAAGAATAGGCTTCATATCTCTGACCTTATGGGACCTAGTCAACTCATCTGTGTAGAGAGAGTGAAACACAACTCAGAATATAAGGTATGAAAAAACTTCGCATGATATGGAATAAAATTAGGAAAGTTTCTTAAGGATGTCCTATAGCCACTCAAAGATACATACGGACGTCTACGTACCAATCCGTGAGACTCTATTAGACATCCTGTCCTTATACCATTGAGAGCAATAAAACCTAGCTTCTATGATACCAATTTGTCACTACCCAAAATTTAGGGGTTACGATGGCACTTATTGCATTGAACCTTGACAAGTAAGCCCATTACCTAAACTGATATATAAAGGGGAAAAGATAGAAATACCCCTAAGGTAAGGCTTCTAGAATGAAGCCAAACCATAAAGTATAATAAATATTGAAAGAATATAATCAACAACACAGTCATAACTTTCCAAAACCTGGTATCAATAGTACAAAAATGTATCTAGTACAACTCGAATCAAAATAAAATATATAGGATGTCCATAATACAAGAGAAACTCTATATCTGATATGCAAGTAACACATAGTCTATAATAAAGATAGTAGAATACATCTAATGCCTAAAAGTCAACCACTGCCTTGAATGCACCACATATCGCCCGAATCAATAAAGCTGGGGCAAACTTGAACTAGGACCTACACCGAGAGGGTGCAGTAGGTGTGAGAATGATTGACTTGTACCCAGTAGGTATCATAGGCCAACTGAGTAAAGTACAAACTAAAGCATATAAAATATACCCTATTGGCATGTCACTTATAATCAGAAAATGCCCCATAACAGTATCCCATATTACTTGCACTAATATTTCTAGCATACATATCACATATATTGCAACAACACAACCAGGTAGAGCATAAATACACATCATACCGCTCACGCTTTGAAATAAGAAAGGACATGGATATACAAGATAGTCAAGTATAATTAGTGGAAGATAGAACATATAAAGGTATAACAACTCAATATATAAATTTCAATCACAACATAAATATAATAAAATAGATGCAATGTATAAGATGATGATGACGATGACGTTGATGATACACTAGGTCGTTGCACAACCTCTGCATACACCCACGGAGGCAAGTCTCTCGATGTGAGACCTATGAGGGTTCTTCAACCCATATACAATCTATGATCCATATCCATATCTTCTTCCCAACACATCTCTCAGAATGGATTTATTAAGGGTTGCAATATCTCCTCCCAGGCACATCCCTCAAGGAGGGTTTTATAAAAAGGTGTTGCCAGTATTTCTCAGGTGTTGCCATGGTAGTACCATATTTTTTCATAAATGAGTATGATATCAGGATGTAATGATCACAGCTAGTCATAATGAGTATTTCCACAACCAACCACAATGATTATTTCCACAACCAATCATAATATTACATTTCCATAACCACGTTATCCAATATCCACTTATTATTTCTATCCATACATGAATTTACACTTGTTTCATATGCCAACAATTATAAATATATCATAATATGCCAATGGTACCACAAAAAGGCATTTTCAATAGCATAATACAATTACTCACATGTATTTTAGGCTAACAATATCACATAGCATCCCCCACAATCATACATATTACACAATATCTCAATTTAAAAAATTACATAACATATAGGCCCCTACATAGGCACAACACTTAGATAGCCATTTATCATGATTATTTTCTACCCTTAATATTGATTTTGTACCATTATTAACTACCTATCCTATTCTGAAAGAAGTTAAGCTATAACCTATCTCGAAGGTCGTAATCGATTCATAACATTTCAACCACAACACCCTACTTCTCACGAACAGTCCCAAAATTAACTAAAACCAATAAATATTGAATCTACGCATTAAAATAAGGCTAACGATACCCATATTGTCTACTTTTGGTTTGGGGTCAAACTAGACCCTCGAAATGAATTTTCAAAAAGAAGGGCAAAATCACAACTTTACTTCAAAAAATGTGTTCTCCATACATTCAGGAATCTACAGCTAAAACCCAAGTCAAATCGACTAAAAATTGAGGTTCTAATTGAAGAAAAACTATTTTTTGAGCTTTACCGAGTAAAACCTATAAAATTTATTTTAAAATCAAGAATCAAAGTTGTTTTGAAGACAAAATCAAGAAAAAACTAGTAATTATAGGATTAAGTATTATTTAGGTGAAAAGGTTTAGAATTTGGGGTTAAATTAAGTACTAAGTCTTTTGGGCTTCTGAACAATTAATTAAGAAATTTGATAATGAAAAAGGTGAATTCTCACCATTAATTCATATGAAAATCAAGAAATAGATGTTAATCTATCTTTCCAAGCACCCACAAGCTTCACTTTTAAGCTCTCACACTATTTTAGGATTTTTCTCTCAAGAGGCAAGATAAAAAATGAGCAAAAATTTTGTAAAAGGGGACCATTTATACTCATACCAAGTTACCAGTTGCCTAAGGCATAAAACACATTTCTTAATGAGTTTTACCCTTTGTGATCTAGGTTGCTGGTGCAACCTGGTGCACTAGATTTTAGATGTCCAAAACGGATTTATTTAAAATCTGATATACGCAAATGAACTATGTAACCACACAAAATTCGATGCTTCAAGCTTAATGATGATATCATAATTTAAAACAAAATGTCATTTTCACAAATTCAACATCCTAAATCCAAAATAATAATTTTCCAACCGAGGATTGAAATGATATTTAAAATCTATAAAATCACCCCTAACCATGTTACCACCCTGAAATCAGTGTTTCAGATCTACTGATGCAGTCTATTCAACCATCCATCAAACAGGTCAATAAATAACCATAGAAGTCTAAAATAAGGCTCTCAAAGCCACAAAAAAAATAATATCACATAAATGATACCTATATGCATAGATAATTGTGTCACTCACCCCCATACCCCAGAAATACCATAGTGCAACTATATTAAGGGTTAAGATAGTCAAATAACACAAAATCACAAATTTCAACTATTTTATCAAATTTTAGGTCATTATAATAGTACATGGACATGGATTATCCCCTGTAGGTCATGACTAGTTGGTGATCATAAGACCCTTAATTTTTGTGTACAAGATAAATGTGAGTTTGAGGGTTCCATAAGTGAACGGGGATTGTATGTATTATTGACTTGAGTTTTTTGGGTTGGCTTAGCTGATTTGACAGGTTATCCTTCTCGACTATCTTTAACTGTTTGCCCTTGTTGACTATCTGTAATTTGTTGTTAAGTTTACTAATTTTTTCTAAATGTTGTTAACTGGATACGATTGTGTAGTAGTGAGCTTGTGTTCACTTATTGTACTATGTTATGGATAAGTGTTCATATATCTCACTTTTGGCTATATAAATGACCCTACCGATACACTATTATTTTCTTGTGTGTTGATACTATGCTTCCACTTACTTTTATCGAGTGTATGGAATTTTTCAGTAGCTTCTTCGAGACCTAAGTTGTGATCTTTAGTGGGTGATTAGAATCTATGGGTGAGCTGCATTATTCGGGCTACCTCGGATTCATTGATTTATAATTTAAGTCCTTTATTTTAAGACGATGAAATAAACTTAGTATTCGGGGGTTGCATCCCTTTTCTTTGATACTCTAAGTGTTTTGGTTCAGATAGTTTTCAAATTCTAGGGAAGGTTTTCTGTTAAGTGCAATATTCTCCATATTATTGTACTTATGTTTTGTTTTTCATATCAAATATTATTTTTGAGACTAATGGAACTGATTAGTTCCCTAATTTTTAGTTATGTAGTAGTTAATGATATGAGGTTTGTTGGTTCTCCCACCTGAGGGTTAGTGTGGGTACCACTCATAAAGGATTTGGAATGTTACATTTTAATTCCATGTTGCCATAGTAACAAGTGCACCAAATAAATCTAAATAACACAAGAAACAAAACTAAATCACAAACACATATTCAGATTTCAAACTAAAGCAAGTTAATACTTCAAACTAACACAATACGCCAAATTGATTCACCGACAACAACGCTATTTTTGATAATGCTCAAATACACACTAGAATTCATTGTACATGGTCGTTAGTAATATATTTCTGTATCTTCTAATTGGGGTCAATCCCATGGAGAATAATGTGACAAGCAATCCAGAAAGCACAGAGTAAAAGAAACTAGCTATAACTCAAACAAAAGATACAAGTGTTTTTGGAGATTTTCAAATATAAAAAGTGCAACATAGATAGAAAAAATTTTAAATGTATGATTTGATCTATGAACTTCACAAATGATATAAAATAAGGGAAATGATAATGAGGACCATGATCAAAAGTATTTTGTTTAGATACCCATCATTAATTAAGGGTTAGCAGGCTAGCTTTGGAACCTTAAGTATTCACCACATATTTTGATCAATTGACGAATATTTGATGGCTAAATTCTATATTATCCAAGTGTCAACATGAATAGTTTCAATCTATGGTTACATAAGGATTTGACTACGTCGAGTAAAAAAAACCATTTGATGGTTCATTCAACTCAAATCGCTTTAAATTAAACTTTCCCAACCTCAATTCACTTTTAAAGCATTAATCAAAATAGATGGGTAATTGTAAGACCCTGCAAAATTTTTAAGCTTAGTTCAGTCCTTTAAGCTTGTCAAAAAGGTCCTAGACTTAGAAAATTTTAGCGAAGTTTCCAGACTTAGTTTATTTCTTTGGCCTTCAAAAGTTGGTAAATATTATTTTGCAAGCTTAACATACCTTAAAGGTCTATATTCTTGTTGATTCATAATTAGGAAGGTCAAGAGGTGTTTGTTATGTCCAAATTACACCTCTATTACGAGAGAGTAAACGGTTGCTGTCAAATATAGAATCCAACAGGGTGGGTGTCAAATCCCACAGGGAATACAACGTTTACTAAGTATTGTGATTGTTATTAGACCGTTGATCTAAGGTTCCAAAATAAAGGGGGTTTGGAAATGTTAACGATGCTCTTTTGTATTTGTGTTAAACAAAAGTTCAGCTACTAAGAGTAAATGTAGATACAATTTCAATGAGAATGAATTAACTAGATTTATGCTCACCAAGATGTTCAAATAATTAGGGTTGCAAGTTTGTGTTTGAAATCAAACTTATGTATCCAATTGCAAGAATTGTTGAAGTTGAAGGACTACTCATGTGTTTCTCAACCTAATGAGTATTTCACCCTTTACTTCTCTCAAACTTAAAAAATTCATGCATTATTCAATAACACTCTCATGAGGGTTGATCCTATAAAGACATGAACCCGTTAACCCAAAGGGTAAACCTATGGAGTTCATGTGAATCACTTTTTTCCCATCATCCACTTTCTTGTAAGACAAGTGGAGTTTATGGGCTCACTTCTCAAGTTTGCAACAAAGAGATGTCATTAAGATGAAGAAAGATTCATGCAATTTTGATAGATGTTAGAAATCAAAACCATTAACAACCCCAAAATAGTTCTCTATATCAAGGCTCCCATAACCCTAGTTATGGGAGTTTAGCCACTCATCTCCATATAAGAAATAAAAGTTATATTGATGTTCATAAATAACTTCAGAAAAGTACTTACAAATGTCACAGTATTGTTCCTGTCAATCTTTGATGGAAAATCTAAAAACTAATAATCAACTCTCAATTTCTAGATTCAAATCCTAATAAAGAAGTAGTACAAGGCTCCCAATAGAGGAGAAAGTATAAAACTGAAGACAAAAGATGCCTACTAAACCCTAATACTTGGAATTTATATGTTCCCAGCTAAAATAATTTAAAATTAAAAATTATAAAATTTCCGTCCAAAGTGACGGCCAAATTGCTGGTCCATCACAAGGTTGACGATCCACCATTTGGCCTGTCACTACTGATCTGGAAAGGTCATTTTCTGGATAAAACTAACGACCAATTTGGTGGTCCATCATAAGACTGATGATCCACCAATTCGTCCGTCACTGAGTCTTTTAAGGAGCCTAGTTTGAGATAACACTGATGGCAAACTTGGTGGTCCATCATAAGACTGACGGTCGGCCATTTGGTCTATCGTAGCTAGATGGTCAAGTTGGTGATCCATCGCATGAATGACGATTCACCATTTCTACGTCATAGATTCTTCTGAAAAGATGAGTTCTGGTTATATATGATGGTTAACTTGGTTGTTCGTTGCAGCACTGACGGTCTACCATTTTAACCATTAGAAGTTTTTTTCTACCACTTTTTTGAGAATTTTTCTTCCGCTATATTCTTACCCTGAAACACTAAAAACCAGCATTAAACGCAACCTTAGTTTCTTCAATACATACAACTTTCTCAAGAAAAAGATACAAGATATTCCTTCGAAAGCCAGAACATCAACACCCTCAACTTAAGATTGTTCCTTGTCCTCAAGAAACTAAGTATCCAATTGCAAACATTAACCATACCATGATAAGTAACCAACTAATGAATCACTTTGACGCAACCATTCACTGATCATTTCACTCATAATATTTCAACTAGTACGTTTTACTCCTAGCATTGATTATAATTCAACACATATAAACATGAATGTCATGTCCCACAGAGAACAGCAGAACTAAGCAAAACTCCAGTTGCCCTCACAATAATGAAGTCCACCACTCTTTATACTATGTGGACACAATCTAAACTCTCACGCTCATCAAAGAAGTTACAAGCTTAGTCCAGGTACCCATAGGTTTACCCTTTCCATTTAACACACCCTCAAAACTGATTCGCTAGGATTAAATAGGTCTTTTCTAGGCTTGTAATGAGGCTTTAGGCTAGGTAAGGGTACTCTTTTTGGTAAAGTGACTCATTAGGGCTTAAATCTCCATGCCATAGAAACTTTTTAGCCCCAAGATGCTATTTTCATCAATCTTTCTTACAATCTCCCTTAATTAAATCTACTTAAATCATCAATTCTACTAAAATTTTTTTCAGAATAAGCATGAGCCACCCTCAACTTATGATAATTCAGTAAGCTAAGGTATATAATATCATTGGATAGATCAGGTCCAAATCCCTTTAAAGTATATTCTAAACCAACATTCCACTAGGTGCTTACGTTTTCACAATAGCCACCCTCAACATTGGTGTTTTGCCTAAGTTAAGGTGCACAATACCCAATATTAGGACTGGGCCAGAGTTAAATGCTAATGCCCTGCGAAGAGTTAATTATAGTTATGGAAAATAAAGAAAACTACTAAAAAGCTCAAAACGGGTTTGAGTGAGGGAGAGATCTTAGAGAGGTTAATTATTTAGGATAAGTGGACTAAAAATACAAGGAGGCCTGCCATCCTATTCTATTGAATCAGTTAGAGAATAGTATCAATGACTTAGGTAAGTTCTAGGTACTACACTATGCAAGAACTCAAGACAAATCCTCACACACACAGAGGCAACTGAGTTAAACTTCTTCTGCTACTCTTAGGATTTTTATCGCATGATTCATGCACCTCTTAAATGTTAATCCCAAATGCAGTCTCACTGAAGGTTATGCACCCATGCTATATGATTAGAGTAAATAATCACACATACATGCTCATAGTCTTATGCTAACATCATTCATTATTCATATCTACAATGGGGTACTGAAATAGGGAAGATAAAAAACATTTTATAAACAACATTCAACACAATATTTACATCACAAGCTTAGGAGAATAGAAATACAAAAATAACATACCCTTGACATGCTGATTCTACTAGTTAGCACATGAGGGAAAAGAGATCAGCCATACAACCCACCATGGTACAAGTACAGCACCCCCACAAAAAAATAGATGCATTGTCCTCAAATTATTGATTTAAAGTACAAGGAAATGGTTTTACTTATTTTTCCTCTTACTCATCTGAGACGTCTATGAAGTGTGGTAAGGCTCTTGTATCCTCACTTAATGAAATGTTGGCCTTTATGGTGGTAGGGGCACTCACAACCTCACATTCCCAGATTGGAGGAATCATCTCTCGAACGGATCCTGCACTATGCCCCCTTGCTGGGGAAGCACTAGTGGATACACCTGCTGGTTCATCTTTTTCTTAGTTTCTCCTCTTTTCTTCATCTTTTGGTGACTACTTTTGAGATCTCTTAATATCATGCCATTCTCATTGTTCTGGTTTTATTACTGCTCTCTTTCTCCTCTTTATTTCTTTCCTTACAACTTTTTCATCCATTTGCTCCTTTCTTTTGTCTTTCTCTGGTCTGCCCATCATGTCCACAATACCCTTATCAACATTATTTTCTATCAATGTTGGGTCAAATACAGGCTGCTGTGACTACCTACCTACAGCTCTTTAATATCTGCCTTTTCTTGTTCAAATTCAACCATCAGCTTGGCAAGGTCAGGGAGGGATAGTGGATTGATCCTTTTATTGATATGAAGTTCTATGGTGTCCATCCTAGTCTGAATGGTTTGGAATAAATAAACTACATCAGCCATGATTTCATCAATAAAGGCATGAAGTCTGCAGCCCACTTATCTAGCTATCTTTGAAACCACTTTCGTGTCTTCACTAACTTAGCAAAGTTTTTGGGTATGAACCTGTATTAAGCATCTGTGGGAATCTCTATAGTATCAGAGGCTAGTGTAGATTGAGTCTGGTAAGCTAGAGGCTTGGTGACACACATCTCAAACTTTGAGTTGTCTTTCGACTTCTCAAGGTCTTCTTTGTGTATATCCTAGTCTTTATTGTCTACTTTACGAATCAAGGGCACACCAGCCTATCTCAAAAAGCCATGATTAAGCACAGAAATGGCAATGAACTGGAGATTTTGTGTGCCCTCACGCACATATAATCTGTAATTATTTGGCCAAAGTTAATTAAAGCCCTGAGCTTAAGCTTGCCACCAACACGACTCTATGTTTATCCGAGTTTCCATTCCTTTTTGTTGGCATTAAACTCAAACTAACAACAACCCACCAAAATTTGGCCTTAAAACTAAGGGATTATTTTGCAATACGCTCCCGTGAGTTGGTTAACCAAGAGGGGTTTCCATCCTTAGTTAAGAATGAGGCCACCCAAGGACTTTGAGTGGAAGAATTTCAAAATCTGTACTCAAGATCAGGTATTGAAAGTTGGGCCTTGTACTCTGGTCCAAACAACATCCTATTGATTGTTTGGGCTGAAATATCAACATTGACTCCTCGGACAGGGGCAGACTCTCTGTTCGAAAAATTTGTAATTGGTGTCCCCTTTGGGCAATACTGTTCTACTAATACAAGATAATTTTCAAAGAATTCTCTTACCCAATTTAGTTGATGGGCCCCGGTGGCTGGCTCATCAATGCTAGTTTATACTCGTTAACCGGCGTTCCAACTCAGGATATTCGTGTAAGTCGTTGGCCACAATCTGATGCTCTTTAACAAATGACCTTTTGATCCCTCTCACAGTGGGTGTTAACCCATCATAGAACTTCTCATGCACTCCCTCTATCTTCCATCTAATCACCTCTCAAACTTTAGGATCCTTACATCTGACAACGTTAGCATCCTCAGGTTCAGTTTCTACGTTATCCGATTCAATTTTCCTTCTACATTGGCATACTCAGTTTCAACATCATCCGGCTCAGGGGTAGTAGCATCAATTGTGGCCTCGTCTGGTCTCGAACTAGTACTACTATTACAATCCTCACTCTTCTCTTCAGACTGAGAGAGTATGGGAATTTCCCTTCTACGTTGTCTGGTATTGTATCCGGATGCGGTTTTGCCACCTCCACTTTGAGATCTTCCTCCTCTATTTACTGGTATTTAAGGATCCCTAACACTTGAAAAAGAGGAACGAAATTAGTCCACAAAAAAAATTTATCAAATTAGTGCATTTCATGACATGACAGTCAAAATGGTGGTTCACCAGTGGTGGGATGGTCCACCACTTTGGCCGTCGCGCCTTATCCAGTATCCTAAATTTTTCATAGCACTGCGACGGTCAAGTTTGTGGTCCGTTGCCAATCTGATGGTCTACCATTTCAACCGTCGCACCCCCTTCTTCAGGTTCAGCTTTCAATTTTACATATATTCGCGCATTTGTTGATCAACATTGTTTGTTTGCAATATTTGACAACAACAATACAATCAATCACAACTTTTCACATTTTAATAATGTAGGTTACTCAAACTTCTCCTTCCCAGATTATGCTCAAATACCTATTTCAAAACCTTTAGTAATTCAAGGTAACAGAACTATAACAAAATGCTAATTCCTTTACAAAACAACTTGCCAAACACAACCCACAACTGAATGTATCATTTAGACACAGAAGAATAGAATTATGTGCATACCTTGATTTTGCAGAGAAACAAGCTTGCAACTTTATAGAACAAGACTAATTCAAACAACTATTCAATTATGATCTCAACTTGACTGTGATGAAGAGAACAAGAAGAATGGATATGTTTAAATAGGAGAAAAGAAAGGAGATGTAGAGTCTTAGATGTAATAATTTCCTTCAGATTCTTTGAACTCAAAGGAAGTTGAATAACTTAAGGATTTGAAGGGGTTATAAAATATGTAACCGCCTTATTTTAACACTTTAAAATCTTTTGGGTCAAAATAGGTCATTTAACAAGGTTTCTGATTTAACCCGACCCAACATAAAATTAGGGTTACAGCGACAACAGGCCTGACGGTCTATCATATTTTCAATGATCCACCAGGACAATTGTAGAATCTTACCAAGATTAGTTCAACTCTGCTTTATTACAATGGTCTTTGGGATGGTCCACTACATTTTTGATGGTCCACCAAAGTCACCGTCATACCTTACCAGAATCCAGGCCATGTAGGTTGATTTTAATGGTCCATTAGATGATCCACCATCTTTGGGATGGTTCACCACTTTAACTGTCAACTTGATCCAGTGAATGAATTTTTATGTGTATTTGCAACGGAGGAAATGGTGAACCATCATAGGAATGGTGGTCCACCAAATCGGCCGTCACTTTTGTTCCAGTAGCTTAAATTTTTTTCTACTAAAATTTTGATCCTGCACATTTCACAAATGCATGAAAAATACACTAATAACAACACTTTGAATTGAACACTAACACATTGTGGGTTGCCTCCCACTAACACCTGATTTATTGTCGTCACATGACCCAATTATCTCGATTACTTAGACTTCATCGAGATAGATAGTAGAAATATTTTTATCAAGTCTTTTGGACCAATATATAGTTTCTTATGCTGCCCATTTACCTTTAAGACACTTCCATATTCATTTTTAAGTTCCACTAGTCCAGACGAGTAGACTTGACTCACTTTAAATAGGCCAGACCATTTGGATTTAAGGTTACCTGGAAATAGTTAGAGTCTGGAGTTGAATAGAAGCACCAAGTCGCCTCTCTGGAAATGCTGCTTTTCAATTTTGATTTTGTGGGATTTCTTCATTCTTTCCTTGTATAGATTATCCCAATCATAAGCTTTGAGATGGAACTTATCCATCTCATTTAGCTGCCCCAGTCTCATATTTGCTGCTTCATTCTAGTTTATATTAATCCGCTTCAGTGCCCACAATGCTTTATGCTCTTGATCAATTAGCAAATGGCATGCCTTACCATAAACCAATTGGTATGGCGACATGCCAATGGGCGTCTTGAAGGCCGTTTGATATACCAATAATGCATCGTCTAGCTTCCTATACCAATATTTAGGCTAGCATTTACAGTCTTGTCAAGGATAGCTTTGGTTTCCCGATTAGAGATCTCCACCTGCCCACTGTTCTGTGGGTGGTATGGGTTAGCCACCTTATGCTGTTTGACTCTATATTTTGCCAAGACAACTCTGAATATCTTGTTATAGAAGTATGATCCTTCATCTATTATGATGGTATGTGGTACCCCAAAGTGAGAGAAGATATTTATCTTTAAAAATGCAACCACCCACTTTCCTTTATTATGTACTTCATTCCAAATGATCTCATGAAGGGTCCCATAAAGTCACACCCCAAACATCGAATAACTCTAGCTCCAACATCTTAGACATTGGAATCTCATGGAACTTTGAAATAGACCTTGCCTTTCCCATTGGTCATTTCTCGTTACAAACTAGTAAGAATCCTTGAACAAAGTAGGCTAATAGTATCTGATTTGAAGCACTTTTTTGGCAGTAAGATCACTATCACGGTGACCTCAAACTGGGGAAGTATAGCTTGCTTCCAATACGCTCAGGATATCTACTTTTGGGATGCACCATCTAATAATACCATCTGCAAATCATCGAAAAAGATATGGCTCTTCCCAGAACTAATGGGTCACATCATGGAGAAAATTTTTCCTTTGATGAAAGGAAAGATTCTCTGGTATCACCTCAGTTAACACATAATTCAAGAAGTTAGCATACCAAGGTATTTTTTTAAGTACTGAAGCCAATACTTTCTCATCAGAAATGGAATTATTAATCTCAAGCTCATCTTTTACTACCTTCTTACCTTCGAGTCAAGATAAGTGATTAGCCACCTGATTCTCACATCCCTATAATCCTTGACCTCAAAGTCAAATTCTTAAAGTAGCAATACCCACCGGATTAAGCTTGATTTAGAATCCTTCTTTGCCATTATGTACCTCAAGAAAGCGTGGTCAGTGTGCACAACCACCTTGGTACCTAGTAAATATACCTGAAACTTCTTAAAAGCATACAACACTGCTAGAAGTTTCTACTCTATGACAGTGTAGTTTTTCTGAGCTCCATTCAGTGCTTTGCTGGCATAAAAAATTGGATGAAATAATTTGTCTTTCTTTTGCCCCAACACAGCTCCAAGGGCAACACCGCTTGTATCACACATTATCTTAAATAGTTTTGACCAGTCCGGTGCAACAATGATAGGGGCCTCTACTAGCTTCCTCTTAAGGCATTCAAATGCCTTAATGTAATCAGCATCAAAGAAGAACTTAGTTTCCTTCTCTAAAAGTTTGAAAAGTGGATTTGTAATTTTAAAGAAGTCTTTTATAAATCTCTAGTAAAAGCCAGCATGACCAAGGAAACTACGACCCCTTTTACTGAGATAGGAGGTGGTAGCTTATCAACAACTTTGAACTTGGCTCAATCTACGTCTATCCCTTTCACTAAAAATTTGTGCCCGAGAACAATGCCCTCTTTCACCATGAAGTGGTATTTTTCTCAATTAAGCACGAGATTGAACACCGCCAAGGTGTCCTCAACCATATCTGAGAAAATAGACATCATACACCTTTGGAAGGTAGCGGGTACATTACATAACCAAAACGACATCTTCTTGAATGCAAAAGTTCCATACGAGTATGTGAACGTCATCTTTTCCTGATCTTCAGGAGCAATACAGATCTGATTGTAACCACAATATCCATCCAAGAAGCAGTATCACCCCCTTTCTGCCAATTGATCAAGTATTTAAACCATGTCGGACATTGGGAAGTGGTCCTTTAAAATCCATGAGTTTAGTTTGCGGTAGTCCATGCAAAATATCCAACCAATAACAGACCTGAGAGGAATCAACTTGTTCTTTTCATTGGTAACAACAGTCATACCCCCTTTCTTGGGAACATATTGAACCGGGCTTACCCATTTACTGTTGAAAATAGGGTAAAACACTCCTGTATCTAGCCACTTAATAATTTCATTCTTAACCACCTCTTGCATTGGTGGGTTAAGTCGGTGCTGATGCTTAATGGTAGGAGTAAATTCTTCCTCAAGTAGTATCTTCTGAGTGCAGATGCCAGGAGGAACGCTAATAATATCAGCAATAGTCCAGCCTACTGCTCTTTTGTATCTTTGAAGTACCGAAATGAGTGTTTTCACCTGCTGCTTACCTAGGCCAGCATCAATAATAACAGGTAGTGTATTCCCACTACTCAGGAACACATACCTTAAATTACTGGGTAACTTCATCAGCTCTAGGACAAGTGGTTCTTCTATAAAAGGCTTAACAAGTGGACTTGGACGATTTTTTAAGTCCAAGTCCAACTTCTTGGGAGAATATGAGTAACACCCCATGCCCGTTAAGGAATATACAGTTCAATCCTGATTAACATTCATCAATACTGCTACCAAGGTTTCAACAGAAAATTTCTCTTCTATCGGCACTTTCTGCTACTCCTATCTAAAATGGAAAACACACTCATTTCTTTCTCCTGCTACATTGATTGGAACACATCAAATCGCATCACTTCATCATTCAGCCTGAATAAGAGCTCATTAGCTATAAAATCAATTAGCACACTTCCAATTGCGAGGAAATATCGACCCAAGATTATAGGCACCTCGAAATCCACCTCATAATCCAGAATAATGAAATTCACAAGAAATATGAAACTAGCAACCTTTACAAATACATCATACAAAATACCAACAGGTCATTTGACTGACCTATCCACCATCACAAGTCACATGTTAGTGGGTGTAGGATCTCTCAAACCTAACTTTTTATAAATACCTAGCGACATTTTATGTTAGATCCCAAGTCGTACATAGCTTTTGTAAAGTCAAGAGGTTTAATAGTGCATGGGACAGTAAGTTCTCTCGGATCTGGCTTTTTCTACACTTGAGACCTTATGGAAATAGTACCAAAATGATAAAAATTATCCATCGGCTAAAAAATAACCGACCTTTTCTTTGTGATGAGGTCTTTCATGAACTTTACGTACCTGAGCATTTGCTCTAATGCCTCCAACAGTGTTAGATTAATCATTAACTATTTCAGCATAGCCATAAATTTGTTGAAATTTGTGTCCTTAGCTTTCTTCTTCACCCGATGATGGAAAGGAGGAGGTGGCTTTGGAAAAGTGGTAATCACCACTTCAGCCTTCTTTCCCTTGTTCATCTCCAACTCATCAACCTGCAACTGTTGGATGATGTGTCATCAATAACCTTATCCTATATCCTAAACTTCACCGAATGATAAATCTCAACTTCTTCAATATCATTAACCATAATATTAACCACAGCATTACCCAAAGGAGGACTTGTCAATACCTTACCAATTCTAATAGTGATAGCCATGCAAGAGCCATCATTCCGCGGATTCTGAATGGTGTTACTTGTTAATGTTCCAGTCTTCTTCTAATTCAAAGCTATAGAGAGCTGGCTCATTTGTTGCTCCAAATACTTAATAGGGATAGAGTGTGAGTTCACCAACTACCACATAGTAGGTAAATTGCTCTTTATAGTAGTCACTCAGGAGTTGGTAGCTTCAACTCTCTTTAATAATTTCTCTATTATGTCCTCCATGGACATCTTTCTAGAGCTAGTTGCAGCACTATCTCTTCTTCTAGGAGGTACATATAGCCTACTTCTATCATTCTTACCTTTCTAATTCCTTTGCTCCCTATCCTTGTAACCAGCCTTGTTTTGGTAGTTCTAACCTTGATTTCCTTGGCTATTGCCTCAGAAACCTCCTTGATTATTCAAATAGTTATCCTTTTCTTCTAAATCAAAATCATCTCTACCTTTATTTGATACAACCATCACTTTTTTAGTCTTTACAGATAATAAATGCTTGGTCAACAGTTCCATCTGCATTTTTAAGTTTGCCATGTCTTGATCACATTCTTCCTCTTTCTAACATTATGTTGTAGTCATGCCAATAGGCACAGTAGGTCTTGCTACGATAAAATCACTAGTATACTAAGCTCTGCTTTGTTTGGTCATCCAATCAAGCATATCTGAGGCCTCCTGAAAAGTGAGATCCATAAATGATCCCCCTGCACCATTATCAACAACTAGCTTCATAATAGAGTTCAAAGCCCAATAAAGAGTCTTCATCAGATGAATATCTATCATATTATGGTTCAGACACTACATTAACTTTTTTTGAACCTCTCTCATAGCTCATGAAGGGATTCAGTTGGGAGCTGCCTAAAGTTGCTGATCTCATCCCTCAACTCTACCCTTCTGGAAGGTAGAAAGAACCTTTCAAGAAGAGCCTCTTTTAGTTGTCTCCAGTTGGTTATAGAATGTAGCGTTAGCTCATTAAGCCATAATGTTGCCTGCCCAGATAGAGATAATAGAAATAAATACAGTCGGATGGCATTCTATCCCACTCCTGAGTTATCAAAGGACTTGCAAATAGTAATAAAATTTACTATATGTATATTGGGATCATCTCCCGGGAGTCCACCAAACAACCCCTTCTAATGAAGAAGCTGGATCATTGTACTGGTAATATTAAAATTTTTTCCTAGTTCTAGATGTGGAGGAATAATAGATCCAGTGGCACCAGCTTCATTGATTCCATCTTCATCATCATTAAGATCAAATTGAATAGCTTGATGATCAGGTCTTGCCCTGAAAAAATGATTTCTGTTCATATTTTTATTCACTGGTGCAACTATATTCTCTACATGCCTTCGATTAGTAGAATATGACAAGTCATCATCCCTCAAATCATTATCATTAGGGTTAGGATGACATACCTGCTGGCCATCTTTCTACTGATTTAGTGGAGCTCTAGCCAACGCGGCTAGTCTCTCAGTATTTTGGGGTTTTGTCATTCTTCCTAAATTGTGATTCTAGATGTATTGGTAGTAACGGTGCACCTGATTTCTATGTATTCGGAATACACAACAACTCCCCTGCACAAACAAAAACAACAAACAAAAGTAAAATTTGGAAACTTGACCAAAGGTCAATTAACAAACACAAACTTAATTGAGAACCGTAATTCCCTGGTAATGGTACAAAAATTTGATATGCCCAAATTATACCTCTCTTACAAGATAGTAAGCGGTCGCTGTCAAATATATACCCCAACTGGGTTGGGTTTCGAATCCCATAGGAAATACAGTGTTCACTAAGTATTGTGATTGTTATTAGACTGTTGATCTAAGGTTCCAAAATAAAAAGGGTTTGGAAATGTTAACAGTGCTCTTTTGTATTTGGGTTACACAAAAGTCTAGCTACTAAGAGTAAATGTAGATGTAAATTGAAAGAGAATGAATTAACTATAGTTATGCTCACCAATATGTTTAAACAATTAATGTTGTGAGTTTGTATTCGAAATCTAACTTATGTATCCAATTGCAAGAATTATTGAATTCTAAGGATTACTCATGTGTTTCTAAACCAAATGAGTATTTCACCCTTTAATTCTCTCAAACTTAAAGGATTCATGCACTATTCAATCACACTCTCATGAGCGTTTATCCTATTAAGGCATCAACCTATTAACCCAAAGGGTAAACCTATGAAATTCATGTGAATCACTTATTTTCCCAACATCCACTTTCTTGTCAGACAAGTGGAGTTTATGGTCTCACTTCTCAAGTTTACAACCAAGAGATATCATTAAGATGAAGAAAGATTCAGGAAATTTTGATAGATGTTAGAAATCAAACCCATTCACAACCCCAAAATAGTTCTCTACATCAAGGCTCCCATAATCTCAGTTATGGGAGTTTAGCCACTCATCTCCGAATAAGAAATTAAATTTATATTGATGTTCATAAATAACTTTAGAAAAATACTTACAAATGTCACAATATTGTTCCTATCAATCTTTGATGAAAAATCTGAAAAACTAATAATCAACTCTCAATTTCTAGATTATCCCAATGAAAAAGTAGTACAAGGCTCCCAATATAGAAGAAAGTATGAAACTTTAGACAAAAGATTCCTACTAAACCCTAATACTTGGTATTTATATATTCCCAGATAAAATAATTTAAAATTCAAAATCATAAAATTCACGGCCAAAGTGATGGCCAAATTGGTGATCCATCGCAAGGTTGACGGTCTATCATTTGGCCAGTTGATAATGATCTGGGAAGGTCACTTTCTAGATAAAATAGATGGCCAAATTGGTGGTCCCTCATAATACTAACGTTCCACCGCTTGGTCCGTCACTGAGTCTTTTAGGGAGCCTTGTTCTGGATGACACTGATGGCTAACTTGGTGGTCCATCGTAAGACTGACAGCCCGCCATTTGGTCTGTGGCAGCAAGATGGTCAAGTTTGTGATCAATCGCATGACAAATAGTTCACTATTTCTATCATCGGAGAGTCTTCTGAAAAGCTGAGTTCTAGTTATATCTAACGTTTAACTTGGTGCTTCGTTGCAACATTGACGATCCACCATTTTTACTGTCAAAAGTGTTTTTCTGTCACTTTTTTGAGACTTTTTCTTCAGCTGGATTCTTACCCTAAAATATTAAAAACCATCATTAAATACAACCTTAGTTTCTTGAAAACATACAAATTTCTCAATTAAAAGATGCCAAATGTTTCGTTGAAAGCCGAAACATAAGTTCTCTAGAATAAATTGTGGATTTTTCAGACCTTGTTAAGGCCACGGTTGGAGTCCAAAAATAGTGGACCAATGCGATCTTGGCTCTCTGTGTCGCCTTTTGCATTGGTTATCATTGTTGCAGAAATTACCAGTAAAAGTACAGAGTCTTGGCGCGATCATGACGCGCTATATCGAGTATTGCATCGATGGCATCGATGCACCACGTCGCCAATCGCGTCGATGCCCAATTTTTAGTCATTAAATGTTCGTGTACTTAAGGGTAATTAGGTCATTTTTCCTCGACCTTCAGTCCTCATAACACAAAATTTAGCACTCTTTTAGCGAAAATACATTCATTATTTCTCTATTCATCAAGAATAAGAAATCCTAGGTGGATAATTTCAAGTCAAGGATTCAAACTTTCCTCCATCAATCTTTAAGAAATCATCCACTAAGGTATGTCAAGTGTTTATTCATGGATTCCTTTTATCCATGAATCTCAAGAATCCTATTTTAAAATCATAAATTATGATGTTCATGTTGTGGTTTGATTATTACCATGTTGATGTTGTTATATGATTCCCAAGTTGGAATCTTTAATATGTTTTCATGAATCTATGCTAGCATGTGGGTTGAAATCTATTAAATTGTGTCGATTTATGCAATCATGATATATTGATTTAATGTTCATTCCTAAGACTAAAGTTATGCATGCAAGGTGTTTGTAAAAATGCTCAAGAGAACAAGAATTAAGCATTATGACTCATTAGGGCCTATATGATGAATTCATGCTTTACCCTTATGTTCAAAAATGACTCCCATGCTATTTTTACGCATTGAAATTGTTTGATGGAATGCCCATGAGACTATAATTATGAAACCATGATATATATTTGTTTGCATTCCTCTACATGTACAAGATTTTTAATATCAAGATCTTCATGAAATCCCCAATGGCTGTATTATGAATTGTTGACTATGGCCATATCTTCAAGAAGTTTCATGTCTTGTTATTTTCATGCTATCAAGTCTGGGGGTACTTGTACTCGATAATTTAGTTGTCTGGCTTGAGCCAGTGTCAGATTTAAAGATGCTTTCAATCAAGCCATGATCATTAGAATTCAGTCAGTCACATGACTCAAGAAAAATCAGTAAACTCAGTAACAGTCCAGTCCTACTCAGTAATCTCAGTAAACTCAGTTAGTTAATAGAATTTAGTAATAGTCTGTCAGTCCAAGGAACTCAGTGAACTCAGTCCATTTTATCCCAATATATAATTAGTTCAGTGTCTATTTAGTTAGGAGTAGGATTTAGCATCGAGCTAACCCAAGGATGAGGACACAAACTGACAGTAGACGGTGTGACCCTTAATAGCAATCCTTTCATTCCAGAACTATGTGGCCATCATAGGTTGAGACATCAACACTGACATTTGAGGGTTTATGAGGTGGATTAAAATTACCAGTTGAGGGTTCCACTATTCTCCTTTGGTGACACTGCCAGATGAGGGCCACTTACTACTTGTTTTTACTAATGGTGCGGTATTAACACCCTTCCAATTGGGGTTACAAATTGGACCCCAACTTAACTATATTTCTTTATATGGGGCATGTAGGTTAGATGAATACCTCCCACAGTCACTATCTCAGTCTCAGTAATAAAACTCAGATAGTTCTACAAATTTTAGGACTATCAGATACTGTCACTCAGTTTAGCATGGAACTCAGCTAGTTCTATCAGAATTTGGACTGTTTGATACAGTCACCCCATATTAGTTATATTAGTTATCAGTAATCCATGTTATCAGTATACTCAGTATTCAGAATCCTTATGATTTTAGTTACAGCCTATATAGTCATTCATGTATTCTCATTTAGTATCCTCATGATGTTCAGTCAGTTATATTTCATGTTTATGAACCTATGTATATAGCCTTACCTTACTTTGCATACCAATACATTCACATGTACTGACACATACTTTTCTTTTATGCTATGGTGTTTTATACTATAGGTTCGAACGTACGAGCTCCAGAGCACCCTTAGAAGATCAGACGTTCAGTGTATAGTCTAGTAGTGAGTCCTCATCATTCAAGGATGTTGTATTATTTCATTACTTCAATACATAGTTTACTTCAGTAGTTGAAGTTAGTTGGGGACATGTCCTATCAACTCAGCAGTTTAGACAGTTTAGAGACTTTTAGACTATAGCATGTTAAGATAGTTATTTCTATTTTGGATATTAATATACCTTATTCAGACATTGTTTATTTTAGTATTATTTAGTATTTGAACCTTATTGAAAGTTTTTGCCAATTTTCCATATTTTTCCAGTATATTATTTAATGCTTAGTTATAGATATCAGTCATGGGTTAGGTAGTGGTCCTTTGGGATTGTTTGCACCGTGTAGCATTTGGGGTACTAAATTTGGGGAGTTACAAAGTTGGTATCAGAGCTAGGTTCAATAGAGTACAAGGAAGTCTGAAAGCTGCATCTTGAAGAGTCTTGTGCATGGATGTGTTCCGCACCATATTTATGTACATGAGGCTATAAGATGTTTTAGGAATAGTTTCCCTTCTTTTTGTATTTATGTCATGCCAGTGAGAAGGAGCTCAAATTTAACTCTCTGTCTAAATCATTTCTCCCCTTTCATTTATAGAACAGGCCTTCCAAAAGAAGGAATGGAAATTAGTCAGCCCTTCAGCCCATCCAAGCATATCCCTTGGACGAACACATCTCTCATGCAAAGTTTAGAGTTGCATTCACTACTTTTGCTAATTTATTTACTGCTTAGAATAAATGGCAATGGCCATTCTAACTAATCTAGTGGCCAACACTACTGCAACTAGGATTTGGAGCTTCACCCGAATGAATCTTCAATCTTTTTTTAGGTCTAAGAAAGACGAGGACCCTCAGGAATTCCTTTATCAAGTTCAAAAGGTTACAAATATCATGGGGGTAACTACTAGTGAGGGTGCTGAGCTAGCTGCATATCAGTTGTAAGATGAGTCTCACACATGTTTCAAACAGTGAAAAGCAAAGAGAGGTACAGATGTAGGGCCCATAGAATGGGAGGAGTTCGCCACTGCCTTCTTAGATAAATTCTTTCCCCTAGAGCTAAGGGAAGCTAAGGTGTTAGAATTTATCAACCTCAAGTAGGGAAACATAACAGTGAAAGAGAATTCCCTTAAGTTAACTTAATTAGCTAGATATGCTCCTCAAATGGTGGCAGATAGCAGGGCTAAGATAAGTAAGTTTCTTACTGGGTTGAATGATAGTATGATCAAAGAGTGTAGGACTGCCATGTTAATTAGTGAGATGGACATAGCCAGGCTTATGATCCATGCTCAACTAATAGAGAAACAGAAGATTAAGAAGAGGGAAAAGTAGAATAAGAAAGATAGGATAGTTATCTTAAACTTCAATCAACCTAAGTTAGAGGGTGGTAACCATGCTCAGTTCTTCCCAAAGTCATCCATTCCATCTCCTTCCTCAGCCAGTGCTCCTGTTCCTAAGTTCAGGGAGGGTAACGAAGATAGGGTTCTAGAATCTAAATCTCAGGGGAGGTTTAGTAGTGCCTGAACAATTCCTCTTTTTTAGACAAGTGGCAAGAACACCAAGGGAATTTGCAGAGCTAGCAGTGCTGTGTGTTTTGGATGTGGCAAGTGATGTGTAAGCTGATGCTAACATATTTGAAGCTATTAACTCTGAATAATTGTGAAGTCTTAAGAAACTTTCATTTTTTTATTGCTTTTACTATATTAATATAGACTTAAGTGATCGTGGAGGGTACCAAAGGAAAGAAGAATAAATCAGATGACATCTGATATAAATAATATGAAGTGTAGCTGACATCAATTCTGAAACACCATCATAAATGGATGGGCCGACGAAGTTGCCGTCAAGCTTTAGACAGAACCTACAGAGTTGAGGGGAAATTTTACGGTGATTAGGAAGGGCCATCAAATATGGTACATGGCATCAAAATCGCTGTCAACCAGAGACAGAGTATGCTGATTTCCAGTGAAGATGTGACGACAATTTTCATGTGTTGTCAAGATTTTGACACGCCGTCAGGATTACCTTCTAAAGAGGAAGAAGATAAAAATTCACTAGAACCTTTGATGATATGTCGTACACATTGTCAGGAATCTAACACGCCGTCAAAAGCACCATCATCTAAATTGAAGAGAAAACTAAAACTTTAATTTTATTTCCTTATTTAGGATTTATTAATTAAATACTTGTTTTTGGGGTTTTATTGGGGATGATCTGTTATTATCTATCAGACATTAACCTAGGGAAGGGAGGCACGTGACATTGCTTTCTTACATCAATTATTCTTCTTGTTTTTATCAACTATTTTTGGGTTTCTACCTTGTGATTCAATCGAAGAAACTAGTTGGCGTTTTCCAACTAATCGTAAGTTATCCTTATCATTATGAATTCAACTTGTGAGTTCGTTCATCAAATCATGAGTGGCTAATTTCATTAGCTGGGGTTATAGGATCCATGGATTAGGGTTTGATATGATGCTAGGTGTTTAACGGATTCAAAGAGGAGTAGAACATCTTGAAATTTTGTTGTTTAAACAGAAATCTAGTGGTTGCAAATATTAGATTATGCCTTAGGTTTTATTTGCTTCTAATGGAGAAATAAACTAGAGGACGTGAATTATCAACAAGGACTCAAAAGCTACCAACCTTCTGTTTAATGATTAATGTCGTAACTGGATTAATCTACCTGAGATAACATCCTATTAGAAATAGTTAAGTTATCTAAGTTCGAGAGAATTAGATAATAAATTTTCTAGTGAGGTCAAGAGATAAATCAGATAGTATAATCGTTAGGGATATTTTGTTGTTCTTCTCATTCCAAGGATCTCTAGCGTTAACTTGTATCTGTCAATTCCCAAAACCCTTGGTGAACATAGCTCTAGTTTCCCATTTATCTTGATTACAAACACTGAAGTATTAAAAGTTATATTTAACACACTGTGAACTCAAACGCCATCTTTCAAAAATAGTAACATACTAGTAAAGTTTTTTATCATCAAATCGAAGTTCACACCTTATTCCTTGTGAGATTCAACCCCAACCTATTTGGGTTTTATATTGACAATGATCGCTTACACACATTCAAGAGTGTAATTTGAGCGTTATAGAAAATGGCGCCGTTGTCAAGGAATACGGTTGTAGACTAAAAGTTTGTGCGCGAAAATTTACTGATAGATAAGTTTCCTTGATTTACGTTTATTTATTGTTTTTGTATATTGTAGGTACTGTGTTGTTTATGCCAAACACAAGAAGTTCTGGAGAACCACTATTACAAATAAATTCGTAACCTCAACTAATAGGTAGAATGGATGAACAATAGGAAGCAGAAAGACAGCTGCTATGGACAGGGCTCAGGTGAACGTGCAAAATTTAGGTCAACAAGCACATCACCAGAACCTTGATGATGAAGACTTAGGTGATAAGGAAATGCTGAATCCTCAAAACCCAAGGTGAGTTGAGCAAGTTACTGCACCAGTATAGCAAAACATCAACTAAAATCATCCAGTTCAAGGGAGATATAGGCAGCAGCCTATGTAATATGAGGCTAATGAAGATGATAAAGGAATAGACGGAGCTGGTGCAAAAGGTGCTATCATCCCTCCATCATTGGCACCAAGAAAAAAATTCAGCATAACAAGTACGATGATCCAAATCCTGAATCTGAAGGGGTTATTTGGAGGCTTACCCAGAGATGATCCAAATATGAACTTGGTGAACTTCATCACTATCGACAAATCTTTTGACAATCCAGGAGTAAGATAAAATGTGATCAGGTTGAGATTGTTTCCTTTGTCTCAATCTGGGGAGGCAACCATGTGGTTGAATAACTTAGAGCTGGATTCTATAATCAATTGGAGACAGCTAATAGATGCATTCCTAGAACGGGTTTTTCCACCCTCCAGAAGGGTATAGTTAAGGGAAAAAATTAGAAACTTCAGATAGCTTCCGACTGAAGCACTGTATGAGACCTGGATAAGATTTAAGAAGAAGCTTGCACAATGTCTAAACCACAATATGATAGAATTGCACTTGATGGAGACTTTATATAGAGCCTTCAACTCTGTGACAAAGCCTATTGTTGACAATGCTGCAAGTCGTTCATTCATTGACCTCTCTTTTCTAGATGTTGTTGATATACTGAACAGAAAGACCAAGCAGAGTCGAGATTAGCTCACTAGGTATTCTGTGGTGGCTAGCCCGACTATTGCTGGTGGTATTACTCTGGGGCAACATAGAAGGGATGAGGAGCGAGATCAGGACATGGCCCATTTAAAGACGCAGATGGACTTGCTGGCTAAGAACTTACTATCCGGCAAGACTGAAATGGTAAAAGCTATGGAATCTCAAGGTACTGCTTCTACAGATGCAGATACAGAGGCAAACTATGTGAGTAATCAGGGGGTTTCTGAGACAATAGTCAAGCAAACCAAGCTCGGACATTCTATGACAAGCCTGACTATAAAGATAGGGAGAAAGAACATTAGCGAAACAATAATGAAAGGAGTGGTTTGTATGTTCCTCCTGGAAGTCGGGATGCTGCAACTACTAGTTCTGGCAAGATGACCATGGAGGACATGATGAAAAAGCTGATGAAGGGAGTTGAAGTGACCAACTCGGGGGTAACTAATATGAAAAGAAAATCTTATACCATTAGTCAGTTGGTTAGCTCACACTCTGGTTCTATTAAGCAAATGGAAAAACATATGAGGCAATTTTCGATTACTTTAAACCAGAGAAAAGATGGCACTTTACCTAGTGATACGGCTCAGAACCTGCAGACTGATTGCTCTTGTTTGGCAATTACCACCTGGAGTGGTAAGATATTACCTGGCTCTTCTATTGGCAAAGCTATGGAAAATGAGGTAAGTGTTGATGAACCAGAAGGAAGTAATCTAGTAGAGTCTGAGAAGCTGGATGTGATAGTTGATATTTCAGAAAAAGAAGTCGAACAGAAAGAGGAAGTGGTATTGAAAGAAATGCCAAGACCACCACCTCTCTTTCCTTAGAGATTGAAGTATAAAGTAGATAACAAAAAATTTAGTAAGTTCATGGAAATAATGAAACAACTGACACTGAATGTGCCATTGATGAAGGTACTTGAGCAAATGCCGAACTATGCTAAATTTATGAAGGAATTGTTAACAAAGAAGTAGAAGCTAAGATATGAGCAGGTGGACAACATCCACCACTGTAGTGTTGTTTCTTCACAATCCTTAGTATAGAAAAGGCCTGACCCTGGAGCATTTACCATACCGTGCACAGTTGGGTCCATGAAGTTTACCAAAGCTTTATGTGACTTAGAAGCAAGTATTAATATGACGCCACTTGATATCTATAAGAAAATTGTATTAGAAGAACCTACCCCCACGATGTTGCATCTTGTGATGGCAGACAGATTGGTGAAACTACCAGTTGGTATATTGCATGATGTGCTGGTAAAGGTGGATGACTTTATTCTGCCGGCAGACTTTGTGATATTGGATTGTTATATTGATTTTGAGGTACCCATCATCTTGGGTAGACCACTATTATCCATGGGAAGAGTATTAGTATATATGGAGCTCAATGAGCTAAATTTCAGGTATGGAAAAAGGGAGGCCAAATTCAAAATGCATCCTTCGATGAAGCAGTTGGAAGAGATAAATATCTTCTCGGTTGTCGATGTATTCTAGGAAGATGACAATGAGGTAGTGATATGGTATCTTAATGAAGTTTGAGTAGTCAAGATAACCTAGTCGTTCCGCGACATTAAATCAGGCGTTGTTTGGGAGGCAGCCCAATGTTTTAATCTTTTTGCACTAGGTTTTTAATTTTTATAGCTAAGACTGTACAAAAGAGTTAAACTGGTTACAGTCAGCTTGAGAAAGTCGACGCTAATTTTGATGGTCTTTCACAAGTATGACAAGCCGAGAGAAATAGCATCAAAACAATCAAACTAAAACATCAATCTGTAAAGGTTGATGGAAATTTTGAAGCTCCATCCGATTTCTGATGGGCCGTAAAAAGTATCATCAAATGAGTCGGCCCCAGTTTCAAATTTTTGGGCTAACCCATCCCAGAAATAGCTATTCACATTCCCTCATATATTAGATATTTTACTTCCAGTTATAGTTTTCTTTCCTTAAAGAATTATTTCCCTTCCTTTTTGAAACTTAATTCCTTCTAAGGCAAAATCTTAAGACTTTCCTTGTTGAATCATGAGAGTTAAGTAAAGAAATTTTCTTCCTCTCTCATCTCATTGTTCTCTCACTCATAAGTCTAGGTGCTCAAAGATTCATCAACTAAGTGTCGACATCCAGGTATGAGAAAACTTCAACTTTATCTTTATGTGGATCAATTATGAACTATAAGAAACCTTGGTTTCAAAGAAGTGAGTTGAATTAATAAATATGTTTCAATCTCCTTCAAAAACTAGGACTACTAGGGGCATGAGGTATAATTTCATAGAAATCTCAGTAAAGAGCATGAACTAAGTCTAAATCGAGAACAATGGTAGAAGAAGAATCAGAAAAAAAAGATAGAAGTTTAATGTTGTCTGATGGCAAAATTCACTGCCTTGCACCTGTGTGATGGCTGGTCAAAGTTGCCATCAGAGGCTGAGAAAGTTTTTAGATTCTAGATAAGGTTGACGATGTTTTTGAAGCACCGTCATACCTGTGACGACAAATCAGAAAGGCCGTCAAACCTATACACTAAAAATAGTGATGATGATTAAACTGAGGTGATCCTTTTTTTCTATTATTTGATTATAGGCACTAATTGAGAAATTTTATGTTTGTACAGAACTGAGCATGGAACTCAAACGGAAGAATCCAACCACAACAAAGAAATAAGCTAAAGAGTGTACCTCAACAACATGTCAATGAGGACTCTGATTATGAAGATGAGGAGCCTCTGCTCAGGTAGAAAAGAAAGAGGACTAGTCCAAAGAATCCACCTCCACCTATGCCTATTGAGGTGGAGGATACTGATGATACTAAGGTGACATCTTTATTTGAGCAAGATTCTGAGCATCAAGGATAAGAAAACACTGAGCAGGGGTCTGAGGACACTGAACAAGAAGCTAAAACTAAAGATTCTGAGAGGCCTGCAACTGAAGAAACTGAGTCTAAATCACCATCTTCAGAGCAGTAAGGTGATAACGATTTTCCAATATGGGAAACTTTCATAAAATGCAAAAATTCTGAGTTTAGGAACAATGAGAGATGGAAAATCCCTGGGGATGAAACAATCTACTTAGATGAACTTCACAGAATAGATCAACAAAATGCCAAAAGGCCAATTCCAAAGGAGAAGAAGATTATCACTACAGGGCTGATCAAATACCCTAAGGTGATATAAAAACTCAAGGAGTATGGCCTGGAGTGGACTACCAGAGGAAGCGGTGTTTACCTTCTTTTGTTGGTCCGAGAGTTCTACGTGAACTATCAGGCTACGGTGGAAAATATGTGCAAAGGAGGGGATAGAACTTCCAATAAGCCTTTTCTAACCAAAGTTTCAGTACATGGAGTGAGGGTGGATGTATCAGATGCCACCATAAATAGATTTCTTCATGGTCCAACATTCGTCCCACGAACCACCTTACCTACATTTTATGCCCGGTTGAGGCATCAAGAAAATTAGTGCAAGTGGCTAGCAAATCTCACAGCAGATTGGGAGATGGAGTGGTTGAATAATATGGCAGAAAAGATTACCAAAGCATCTCTGAATTTAGAAGCAAGATTTTGGTAGGGTTTAGTGCGGATTCATCTAATACCCACTGAGGGAGACAATGTATTAGGGGATGATCGAGTAGTATTGGTTACAAAATTGATAGATAGAACTCTCTTGGATTTTGGAGAGATCATAGTGGAGGAGATCAACATTCGGCTCACAATACCAGATGTTGCATATCCATTCCCATATCTGATTACTCGGTTGTGTGAAACAGCTAATATACATTTGATTTTAGGTATTGATGATGAGATACATGCTAACAAGACTCACAACACTATTAGCAAAAATGAAATTCAGCTAGGCTTGCGACTTGATTGAAATGCAGATGGTACAGCAGATCCTCTGATCACTGAGACTATTCCAGCACCAGATGTAGGGGTGCAAAGCTCCAAAGTTGGACCACTACCACCAGCAAATTTAGTCCAGGCAGATTCAGTTCCTCAAAGTGAGCATACTTCTTCAGTTCCTCTAGAAGCAACGGGGTTGGCATTTCAACCGATTGTTATTAGGAAAGTAGCTAGACAAACGAATTGGTGCGAGGTGCAAATTCATGCCTTCGCCAAACAATTTGCTGCTGCTATAGACAAAAGAGTAAAAGATGCACTTAAAGCTACACTAAAACCTTTCATGACCTTGCCTGCATGGGTAGCAGATCTAGAGAATATGTTTGATGCTTGGCCGAGAGAGATGACAGGTGCTGATCTTGCCACTTTTAGGGCTGCATTGGACAAAGTGAAGGCTGAGGTTGGCATGCTGCAGCAGTACTATATTATGGTGCCAATAGGATCAGCCATCCATGATGTAGAGGAAAAAATTCCTATACTTAAATTTGCTTCAGATTCCCTAAAGAAAAAGAAGAAAATAAGGGAAAAGAAAGACAAGAACAAAAGATCTAAGTCTGATGGTGAAGAAGAGAGAAAGGCTGAAAAAAAGCAAAGAAGAAGGCAAACAAGGAAGACTTGAAAAGGGCAAGACTGGAGTCTCTGGATAACACAGAAAAATGGGAAGTAACCATTAGAGCTAGGGCTGCAGGTGCTTCATCAAGCCAAGATCCAACCACTGCAAAGGTAGATTCCATGAGTGGGGAGAAGATAGATGATGATGCAATCATAAGGTTTGAGACCCACGACCACAGGCTTCACTTTCTTCAGGTACATCCTAACCCTTGGTACATTTTTTTTTATTTTAAGTTGAGGGTATAGGAAAACTGTTGTGTAACATGTTCGGTAGATGATTAGGAGTAGTGCAATTACTTAAGGCAGTTAGCTTATCTTGTGACTTTTTGAGTACCTCTCCAATGGTCTGATATGCTGTGAACTGTGTAAAGTGCATCTGGTGTGACCACTATGTATCTGTTTGTGGAAATAGTGAGGCAAATATGTAACCTGTTAAAAACAAGTGCATGAAATGAAAGAGTAGTAATGTGCTCTTGGGTTTCCTTTTGGAACAAAACAATAGGATCAACTAAAGTATATAAAAGGGATCACTAAAGACTTGAGATGCCACACAACTTCTTAGGAAACTCTTAGTGTGCCTCAATATTAGTCTTAATAAGGCTTTTCACTTCTTAGTTTACAATAGTTACAAAAGATAAAGATCGAGTCAACTTAGTCATACCAGATAAGGCTGTGTCACAAGATCTGAATAACAAAATAAGCTTCAAATCTTTTCTACTATATCTATATTCCAACTCTACTTAGAAGCTCTAAAGAAACTCTTACAACCCAAGGTGGTTGGAAGTAGGCATCACATTAGTGTCCGAACCAGGATAAATATATGTTATTATCTTATTTACTTGCTTATTTATTTATGCATTTAAATTTAAAACTATTCTATTAGTAGACTATTCTGCATGTTAGTTGATTGTCAAGCCTGACCCCTATTGAATTTCAATTGGTATCAGAGAAGGTCTCCCCAAAGTCATTTCATAGCTGCACAAGAGCAAAGATCTAATGAAATATTAGATTCTAGAATCCCTCATTTAAGATGGTCACCTATCCACAAGACCACCATACTTTGATGAGCATCACTACTCCTATAGAAAGAATAGATTCAAAATCTTTGTTCAGTCAAATTACTTCCAAACTGGGTTGTCATTAAGAAGGGACCAGAGCCCATTCAACAAATCAAAGAAAAATAGATAGAGAAGGAATCAAGTATGGTTGATGTGGACGATGTTGAAAACTTTGAAGTCACCAAAGAACAATAAGGGGTAATCTATTTTGTTATAAGTTTACTCTATTTTGCAATTATCAGAGCAGAATATGAAAAGATATCAACCTGTGAAATAAAAAAAGAGATGTGGTACAAATTAAAAATAACCTATGAAGGAATCACTAAAGTCAAAAAGGTAAGGATCAGTGCTCTGGTCAATGTGTACGAGCTATTCTAAATGAAAGAAAATAAAAGCATGGAATCAATGCTTG
Source organism: Capsicum annuum (assembly GCF_002878395.1). Taxonomy (NCBI): domain Eukaryota; kingdom Viridiplantae; phylum Streptophyta; class Magnoliopsida; order Solanales; family Solanaceae; genus Capsicum; species Capsicum annuum. The sequence continues at coordinate 85,815,969 of NC_061122.1, forward strand.
CCTGATTCAACAAAATTGTATGTGAATTGAAGTCCTTGGGAATAATCTATCCAAATAGTCTGCAATTTCAAAATCTTCTAAGAAAACTCCCAAAATCATGGGAAACTAAAACTACCATTTTATATGATGGGAATCTCCACAATATAACCTATGATGAATTAAGAGGTAATCTTTTTGCCTACAAAAAATATAATATTAAAAGTTACAACAAGGAAGAAATAAAAAAACCAGTGGCTTTTAATGTCTTAAAAATCAGAGAATATGAATCCTTGGATGAATAAAACAATGAGGGAATGGCTCTCATAAACTGCGGATTAAGGTAGTAGAGACCACAAGGATACATGAATAAAGAATTCACAAGGAATGATGATCGTTGTTACTATTGTGAAAAATCGGGGCACATAAAGCATACTTTTTCAAAATTGAAAACAAGATATATACGAAAAACAAAACCTTTGGGTCATAGAGTAATAAAGATAAAACTGAAGAAGAGATGGAAATGGCCAACATGTGCTTCATAGCAAACGATGAACCAACTGAGGTAAGACCCTTTAATTGTCATTATTTCAACCTTCTTCAGAAGATTCTTGATATGATCACTGATGAGCTTTACAAATTTATTGATGAAAAAAATAAACTTGATCAAGAAAAAAATAATTGGTAAGATTTGTTAAAATGAAAGCGTGAAGAGGAAAGAAGAAACTGGCAAATTGAACTTGAAGCATGTCAAATCGAAACTTACTTCAAAAAGAACTTGATGATGTAAAAGTATAGATAAATAGCATTAATAAATCACTAAGTCATAGTTTCATAAGATCAAACCCCTCTAAAACTAAATCAAGCTCCTTATAAAGATTGTTTGAGTCGGCTAAAATCTCTTTAACTTTTCAAGGGCCAGTCTATTACTCTTGTGGCAAAAAGGGCATAAATTACACAAATTCAGACAAATGCCAAATTTGTGTGGGTTTGGTAACCTAAAGAAAGTACATCTAATCCTCAAGGACCCAAGACCACTTGGGTACCTAAACAAAATCAATCTTTTTATTTTGTTGGAACATATCTGGAAAATCTATAGGAAATAATTATGGGCCATTCATAGCAAATTCTCCAGACACATGACCATAGAGAAAGAAAATATTTGAGAAGGAGATTAAAGGATGATTAGTTGATGTAATATCCCGTATCTTTGTGTTCACTTTGGAACGTACGACTCACTTATTAAATCGTCAAGACTCCCTATGAGTCATGAGATCTAATTGTAATCAAAAGAGTAAATGTTGGTTGAGGTCTTGCTTTAGTTCTAGCTCATGACAAGCAAGTCGTAGTGAAACTATATAAGTCGTATAATCGGAACCATAGAGACAATGGTGTAGGACCCCTAAGAATATGTTCAGGTTATGGTTGGAGGTTACGAGTTATATTTACTGACTACAAGTCATAGGATATGACTCACAGCCAGATCAGTAAATACCCTTCATGTTACTGTCAAGGTTATAAGTCACTAGAAAGACTCATAATCAGATTTCATAAGTCGTAAAGTAATTTATGACGATTGATGATAAAGTTTTAGTTTTTCAGTTAAGGGATTTTTTGTTCTTTTAACCTTTTTAAACTCCCAACCCACGTCTTAAAACATAAAAAGTTGTTATTTTTCCCCATTATAAATGACTTAACAACATTTTTTCTTTTCTCTCCCTTAAGAATATCAAGACTAGGGTTTCTTATTTATAACTATCTCTCAAGTTCCTAAGTCCAAGTTACCTTAAAGAAAAGTCTAGGTATGTGGAGTTTGAGAAAGGCCAATCTTTCAACCTTATACCCAGAAACTTGATTTTAAAGATTAATTCATATGATTGTAACTAGGGTTCATTCCCATATTCCCATATTCTTGAATTTATGATATCATCATGTTATTTAAAGATTGATTGGCACAAGAAATATCCTTTATTCATGTTTTGACTTACATTATTACTATTATGATATGATTTCATTATCTTGACTAGAAGTTTGATGAATTGTAATTTATGTTTTGAGATTAGTATTTTGCTATGAGTTTCTATGAATGAATGCATGAATTTCAAGACTTAAGTATAATTTGTTGAGTTACAAGAAGTTTAAGCTTAGAAGTTCAATTTAAAAGTATTTAAATATGATTAAATTTTACTTTTGATCTTATGATCACATTGAAGATTTGAAATCCATAACTTCAGCCCATGAGTATGATTTAAGTCAAAGAAGAATAGTGGATTTTCAGTTTACAAACCCACATGCTATTTAAGCTAAATTTCCTAAGTATGAGAATAAATATATATTTGGGAGTGGTATTTAGCACTGCAATAGAATATGGATGAGTGTGTCCTAATTTTCAAAATATATGAGCCACTATATGTGTAAGAGACCATGCCACATATTGTTTTATTTTCCTAATATGGATGAAGTTTAGTGATCACTATAAGTTAAGGTTCTATTCTAATGGAAATGGTGGGATAGCTCTCCCCAACCTAGGTAAGATGTTGGACTCTGTGATACCTCACATGGTATATGTTAGTTATAAAAAGTTCCTACACAATAGAGTAAAAGCAAAGATTTTAGAAAGTAAGTGTGATGATTCACTAAGCTTTACATTATGCTATGTCATTTATGTTTTATGACCCTCCAGTTTCAAGCATTACATATGTCCAAGGTGATTCCATTTACACTTAGCATGCATGATTTGAAAATGTATTCAGTTTTGGTTTTACTTGTCCATTCACCCCCATATACTCAATACATTTTAGAAGTACTGACCCACATATATGTCTATGTGCTACATTGTCTTATAATATGGTTTTGGTGCTCATTTCCAGTAGCACTATTGATCACGAGCATCACCTCCTGAATCCTGATATTTGGTGAATCCTCATAGTATGAGGACCAAGTCTATTAATTTTTCAAACTTTATGGATTCTTATTAACTAGTTTATTTCCTTTATGGGTTAGTTACGGTATGTCCTAGTGACTTTACCAGTTATAAGATTAGAGGCTTGTCCAACAATGTCTGTTTCAGTTAAGTAGATTTTACTAAGATTTCTAAGTTGTAAGATTTGAAAAGGGATATTTAAAAGTTGGTTTCTTTCAGAAATTATCTATGTCTCAGTCCACCTTCCTATGTGTTTGGTGCCAATTATATATCATGGGTTAGCTTTGCACTATTCATAGTCTAAAGGTCCATGTGACATTCAGGGGGTACTTCTAGGTCGTTATAAACTTAGTATTAGATCCTAAGGTTTTAAAGAGTTCTAGGGCGTTTGACAAGTTGTGTTACGTAGAGTCTTGATAATGAGTGTGAAGCATGCCACACTAATGAGTAAGAGGCTATGGGACGTATTAGGAATTATCCCATCTTTAAGGATCTTGATCGTGCTTTGAGTTTGTCTATATCTACTTTAGTTCATTCTTTTATGTGATAGAGAATTCCTCCTCGTAGAGCTTATGAACATGAAAATGAGAACCACCCAGTCCTACCACCACCTGCAGACCCTCTGATGGAGAATATTCAACATGCTAAGTTTAAAGCTGTATTCCAGGTGTTAGCTCTAGCTGTGAATGGAAATATTCAAGGACACTAGCCAAAAGTAGTCCTACTCTAGAAAAATTTTAACTTAGCTGTGGGAAGAATTAAGAACATTATGAAGATAAACCCACCTAAATTCTTTGGGTCAAAGGTGAATGAGGATCCCCAGTTCTTCATTGATGAGGTGAAAAATATTATGCAAATTATACATGTTATTTAAAAAGAAAGTGCAGAGTTGATGTCTTATCAATTGTGGGATTCTTATGATCTTATTACCATATGGAAGGATGGTATGAGTGTTGATATGGCACATATAAGTTATTGGCATTTCACAGTGCTTTTCTGGATAGACTCTTTCCTTGTGAGATAAGGGAGGATAAAATAGAAGATTTCATAAACTTAAGATAAGGCTCTATATTAGTGAGTGATTACTCACTCAAGTTTACTCAATTAGCTAAGTATGCTCTGGAGATGTTGCCCGACTCTAGGGATCATATCAGTAAGTTTGTCACTAGAGTATCTGATTTCATGGTCAAAGAGTGTAGGACTTCCATGTTGATCGAAGATATGGATATTGCTCAGCTGATAAATCATGCTCAACAGATTGAGGTAGAGAACTTGATGGAAAGAGAGAGGAGAAATAAAAGAGCTAAGACTAGACAATTTAAGTACAGTCAATAAAGGTCCAGAGGGGAAGTCATTCACAGTTTTAAGGTCACTCATCAGTACCTGCACCATCCTTATCCAGTGTTCCTGCACCCAGGACCAAGCAAGAGAATTAGGGTAGAGCTTTGAATTTGAGATCTCCTGGAAGTGTGGCTGGAAGGCCTACTTATTTGAATTGTGAAAAGTATGGTAGGACCCATCATGGTAAGTTTTTGATGAGAAAAAGGGTTTTCTATGGTTGTGCTAAGATGACCCACATGATCAAGGAATGCCCTTATTTTAAGAAAGAAAAAAGATATATCTGTTCGCAAGGCGCATCATCCAGTATCGGTGGCGGTTAATACCAGAGTTGGTTTTAAGCTATACCTTTCCATCAGTTTCTTGAGAGTTCCTAGCTATTGTCAATTGTATGCTTTATGCCATGCACGTTGATATGTTTATGTTATTAGACTCGGGATCAAACCTCTCTTATATAACCCTGGTTTTAGCTTTGTATTTTGGGGTGAGCCCTAAAAATCTTACTAATCTCTTTTTTGTTTCTACTCCAGTAGGTGAGTTAGTTATAGCTAGGTGAGTCTATAAGGGGTGTCCTATTATCGTCCTACATAAGGTCATTATAGAAGACTTCATAAAGTTTGACATGATAGATTTTGATGTTATTCTGGCCATCAATTTTCTTCATTCATGTTATGCTTCAATTAATTATCGCACCTGCATAGTGAAATTTCAGATATTCGATGAGTCAGTCTTTAAGTGAGAGGGTAGTTCGAATCCTCCCAAGGGTTGTTTTATGTAATACCTTAAGTCTAGTGAGTTAATATCAAAAAAGTTTATCTACTTAGTATAAGTTAAAGATACTAAGTCTGAAGCCCCAACCATTCAGTCAGTCCATCTAGTCAATGGATTTCAAGAGGTCTTCCCCAATGATTTACCAGGGGTACTCCTAGATAGAGAAATAATGTTCGGTATTGACCTTCTTCCTAATACTCAGCCCATATACATCCTCCATATCATGTCTTGAGCCAAACTCAAAGAGTTAAAAGAGCAGCGCAAGGACCTCTTAGATATGGGTTTCATTAGACCCATTATTTCCCGTAGTGTGATTCAGTCCTATTTGTGAGTATAAATGATGTAACTCTCAAAATATGTATAGACTATTGATATCTAAACAATGTTACCATCAATAACAAGTACCCCATTCCTAGAATCGATAATCTTTTTTATTAGATTTAAGGTGCTCGGTTGTATTCCAAGATCAACCTCAAGTCGAGGTACCACCAATTGAAATTCAGGGAGCACGACATAATAAGGATGGGTTTTAGAACATAATATAGTCATTTTAAGTTTGTAGATATGTCATTTGGACTAACGAATGCTCCTACAGCCTTTATGGATATAATGAGCAGGGTTTTCAAGTAGTATTTAAACATCTTTGTCATTGTTTTCATAGATTACATTTTGGTGTATATTCAAAGTAAGGAGGAACACGTAGAACATTTACTAATAGTGTTGCAGACCATCAAGGACTGGCAACTTTATGCGATGTTTAGTAAGTGTTAATTTTTTGTTAGAGTCTTTTACATTTTTCATATATGTCATTTCAGGAAATAGTATTCGTATAGACCCTTGGAAGACTAATAAAGTTAAGCACCGTGTAGACCCATCACTCCATCCAATATTCAGTGCCTTCTGGGTTTAGCTGGGTATTATAGAATATTTGTTAAAGGGTTTTCCTCCAAAGGCACACCATTGGCTAAGATGATACAAAAGAAGGTTAAGTTTATTTGGTTAGATAAATATGAGAAGAGCTTCCAAGAATTGAAGGATAGATTGACTTTGGCGCTAGTGTTAGCTCTGCTAGATGGGTCAGATAGATTATTAGTGTATTATGTTGCTTCTAGATTAAGGTTAGGCTGTGTTTCGATAAAAATTAGGATGGTAATAGAATATCCCTCCAGAAAGATTAAGGATCACAAAAAGAACTACTCAACTCATTACTTAGACTTAGTTGTTGTAGTATTTGCTCTGAAGATTTGGAGACACTATATTTATGTTGTGCATGTTGAAATTTTCACTGACCGTAAGAGTCTTCTGTATGTATTCTAATAACTGGAACTAAATTTTTGTCAAAGGAGGTGGTTAGAGTTATTAAAGGACTATGACATAAATGTGTTTTGCCATCAGTGTAAGGCTAATATGGTGGCTGATGTGTTGAGTAGGCTGTCTATGGGAAGCGTGGCTTACGTAAAAGAGGAGGAATGAGAGATGGACAAAAAAGTGCATAGATTGGCCCATTTGGGAGTATGTTTGCTTGACATGGATGATGGGGAGTAGTGGTTCAAAACGGTTAGGAATCATCTCTAATAGTGGAAGCAAAGGAAAAGAAGCATAATGATCCCATACTTAGCCAAATATTAGAAGCATTCCAGCAGCAAAAGGTTAAGATTTTCACCTAAGAGGGGGATGGTGTACTTCGCTATCAAGGTACGCTTTGTGTTCCCAAAGTGGATGGATTAAGAAAAATAATATTAGTTGAGGCTCACAGTTTGAATGATTCAATTCATCCTGGAACTACTAAGATGTACCTTGATTTGCGAGAAATTTTCTAGTGGAATGTTAACAAGAGGGACATCGAAGAGATTGTAGCAAAGTGTCCAAATTGTAAGTAGGTTAAGGTTAAACATAATAGGTAGAGCGGTATGCTATAGGAGACCAATATCCCTACTAGGAAATGGGAAGTAGTGAATATGGATTTTGTCACAGGGTTTCCTCGTACAAGATGACAACATAATTCAATTTGGGTCATAGTCGTTCGAATGACCAAATCAGTTTATTTTCTACGTGTTAAGACTTCAAATACAACAGGAGATTATACCAAGATATATATTCGAGAGTTAGTAAGGCTTCATAGGATTCCTTGTCCATTATTTCTGATAGAGGCATACATTTTAATTACTAGTTTTTGTAATCTTTTTAGAATGGTCTTACTATAAAGGTTAAGCATAACACTACGTTTTGTAAACATATAATTTCGTCGCTTCACACATTTTATCATTTACCCCTTTTTACAATGAACCCTATTCGCGTAGTAATTTTCCCAAAGAAAATAAATAACCACCTCATCTTTTACTCATTTATTTATTTATTTTATTTTGTTTTTATCCCATTTAACAAACCTAAATAATTTTCTCTTCTTTTACAGATTCCAACAACTCACCCTATTAAAAATTTACAACACATTCTAACCCCTACCCCTCCTACCCCCTACCTCAGGTGACCCCTCCCACTCTTTTCTTTTTCTTGTCAACAAAGAAAGGACCCAAGGAACTTTCAAGGAAATTACCTAGGGGTGGACCCAAAAGTCTCCAAAAAAAACATTTTTCTTTCCTTTTGAAATATATACACACAGAGTGCACGAGATAAAAGGGAGGAAGGCCTCATGATTTTCTAGTTCTTTCTCTTATCATCATCTACACATAACACACCAATAATACACACTCACCATTCTCAATACACCAAAAATCATACTCATCACTCCCTTTTTCTACATCAAGAATCGCACACAACGCATATCTATACACATAGTAACTAAAATCACACATATCTATACATATAGTAACTAAAATGACACACACACGTGCTTTTGGGAGCTCAGTAAGAAGTGGTATCGGGGAGTGAGAGATTGTGATGGAGGACACCCTGAAGATTGTCTAAAATATAGAGAATGAATCAAAAATAGACTGAACAGGTGAAGAACGATCAACCTAGTTACATAAGTCTTGAATTTTTCTTATCTCTTTCGCTTAATTCTGAAGTATATCTAGCCGGAGACGACAAATCACCAAAAACCATGAAACAACAAGGGTTTTTTCCCTGAAATTGGTCCTGTTTTGGATTAATTTTTGCAATAGTGTTGTGTAAGGGTCTCATTGGGCTGTCGCAATTTGCCTCTCTAGTTTATTGATACTCGTTGTTGGGTTCGTAGATTTGGCTTTCATTGAGTTTTTCTATTGTGGTTTGAAATCTATTCAGTTGATCTTTTGATTTGCTAATTGGGTTCGTCATCGTTGGGGTTCTCCGTTTGAGATTTTGGTCTTCAGATTTATTTTTATTATAAAAGAAAAATTTCTCTATTGAGGTTTAATTCCTTAACCCTATTCTTTGCTTATTTTTATGTTTCTATGGCTTGTTGATGTTATAAGCTGCATGGTTTGTATTGTTTGATAATATAATCTTGATCATTTGTTCAAATGTCTATGATTGTCGCAATTTTTGATTGATGGATTGCATATTGAATTGATTAAATCATGTTGAGAATGGACTTGAGATAGGGAACTGATTAATTAATAAAGTGATTTTAGTTAAATTTGGACTCCTTCGATTGTGGTAAACACGATAGTACGATGTTTAGGGTCAGAATCGATAAGCAAATGATAGGTTGGGGTAGACAAACTTAAGGATCATGAAATGTTGAATGTTTGAAGTATTTTTTGAATGATGTTGATATTCTCGCATTGAAAAATGTACTTATTTAGCCGGGAAATGCCCCGAGGTTTATTGTATTTATTCATCAGGGAATTCCTCGACGTACTATGTTAGAAGAGGATGATTGTGATGAAGGCTCGAGGCGTCATGTAAAAGCGTAGTGTAGGGTAAGAATAGATTTATATTTCCGCACTATTTATTGTTGAACTGTATAATTCGAACTGGACATTATTTTGGTTTTTGACTTTTGTTTGATTTGTTTATTTTGCTTGTTTTGTGTTTTTGTTTTTATACATTTGTAACGTCAAATTAGCCGATACATTCCGCCAAGTGACCATGGTCAAACTATGTGATTGAGGGGTACCTAACACCTTTCCCTCGGTCGACATAATTTCTTAGCCAAAATCTTTGTTCACAAACCAGTTTAAAGATTCAAATGGTTTTGAAAAGGATTTTCCAATGGTGACTTGGTACACCGGATTATGTCAAGTGGTTACTCTGAATAAAGAATGTAAATAATCCATTTTTGAAATGAATTTTTCTTTTTGTCATTTCATAATAAAAACCCTTTTCAAACTTTAAAACGAATCTCTTTTGGTTAAAAAGGGGGTGTGACAGCTCTGGCGAGTCTGCTGGGGATCTTTCATAATTCGAGTTTTTTTCTAGAGTCGAATCATCTTTGTTTGGCATTATGGGTGTATGAACATTGTTTGTGATTATTGTTTGTGTTATTGTTATCGTTGTTATGAGTTTTTGTGCTCTTTGTTTACAGTTCTTGTTTATGTTTTACCACTTTATATCTGGCATCATTTACATAACACGAGTCAATTCTTTCTGCAACAAGTCCTGGAGTGCACGTCATGTGCACAAAATCTAGTTGACTCACCCTTATTATAGGGGGGAGCCGTTGGATGTATGGAGTAGGTGGAAATCAAAACAGCCACTATCCACCATATGCTCCTCTGAATGGCCTTGTTAGTAAACCATAATGTAGGTCAACCTTTAGGTCATTTTTATGTGCATCATATTGATACCTAGCAGGCCCACACAGTCCTTTGTAGGAGACTCACCTCTATACCATCCCTTTGTGCTAAATGTTGCAGCTTTGATGCTAACGTGGTTATTTTATAGAGTGATTCAGGGAAAGTATGTGTTGGAAGTAAAGTGTGTAGGTAGTGAAAAATTGAAAAAAAAAAGGAAAGTGATTCGAACAGAAAAAAAAAAGGAAAAAAAATTTAGTAGTTTTTAGAGTTCTTTATGGCTTTTTTCATTTCACAATCTAAAAATTCAAAAGTTTTTTTCACCATTTGCACCGTCTTCGCAAAATACAAAAAATATTAAAAAGATATTTCTTTTGTTTATTTAGTAATCATTCATAATTCTCAAATTTAAAAAAAAAAATTATTCATTCATAGGAGTTTTCATAATAGAAAAAAAAAGATGCCAAAAGTTTTGTATATTTTATATGACGAAAATACCAAAAAAATTCCTTTCCTAGTTTTTGGTGTCAGTTTTATGTGAAGTGTCAAACTGAAAACTCAAAAAGACTTTTTTTTTCATCTTTTGTTTGTGATTGCGTCTCTCAATGTCTGAGTTCAGTCGGTTCCTTACTCCTTAATAGTCCAATCTGGATGAACTACGCATACCTGATTCTTGTCCCTTGGGGCTGGATACGTAGGCAACCCTCGGTGGGTTCGGTAATCTATATTTTTGGCCTTTGTCTTAGTCTTAGCTTAGGTTTTTCTCTTTGTAATTTAGTGTTGTGAGTGGGTCCTAGCCAAGTAGGCTAATTTTATTCAGTGTTATTGTTTGGCGAATTGGAGTTATGAAGTGGTATGTCCCTTCGACATATGTCTGTGTCAAAGTCCCAAGGGTTGGGAATCTTTTGCTCTTCTCAATTTTTAGAGATAATGTCTTATCAGTTATTACAGGATGGTTCTGTCCACAAAGTCTAGGGTCCTTATGGTCGTCAAGGTACCCAAAAAGTTGATCAAGTGGTGGGGCACATTAAACTACTCTGAAAAGCACAAAGTGAGGAAAGTGTTAGGCAATCTTGCAGCACTCCTGGATCTCATGCCATGTCCGGATCTAATAGAAGCTGTTTAACTTTTTGGGATCCAAATAATTTAGTCTTTAGGTTTGGAAGTTGTGAGTTGACTCCCACCCTGGCAGAAATATCTCCGTTGTTTCAATTATCTTATATGGGTCAACAGATGATTTTAGCCCGCAACCATACTCGTAAAAGAATTCTTCGACTCTGTGGATTAAAAGACAACAAGCAGCTGGGATGTCTCAAATAATCTTGGATTTTCTTTTACTATTTGTTTGCTAGATTTGGGTCCTTACAAGGTTTCGACCACTTTTGGGATGAATTTTGTACTACCAAAAAATTTGGGAACAACGTCATCTTGAGGTTTTTTGTCTAGCTTTGTTGGGCATCTTAGTGTTCCCGTTAGAAGAGAAGTGTATCAATACTCATCTACAACTAGTGGTGATAGTTTTATCCAAGCAAAAAAATAAGGTTACCATTTTACCAATGATCTTAACAGAAATATAAAAGGCTTTAACCGAAGTAAAAGGGGGGTACGATTTTTTTAGGAGAGTAATCTGATATTGTAGTTGTGGATGATGGAGAATATTCATACGCCTTCTTTGATTAAAGTAGACCTGATCGACCATTGTCTGGGTGATCGAGTGCCAGCCATACAACAGAGAATGCATTTTGATAAATTTTCTATCTCTGTGGGAGTCAATGCCTGGATTGAATTTCTCAAATCAAGAACTCCGAACAGCATTCTTTGGACCTTTATGTGGTTTCTTCCAAAGATAATCTTGATTAGATCTCAAATGCAACTCCTTTTAGTTTTGATAGGACTTAACTACTCTAGACCTTACAGTCCAAGAAGGGTGATGTGTCAGTTGTGTAGGGTACAAGACGTCCCACCGATAATGGACCTTCTAAAGGATGTAGAGTATTTTAAAGACCAAGCCTTGGGGGAAAGAAAATATGAGAAATTTTTTAATAACGCAATGAGGCTAGATGTTGATACCCTCATGGAATGTTTGGATAATCTGGGGTACACTCAAAACTATAAAGTATGGCTACAATCTATACCCCGCTGCATTAGTAGACCATTACCAACTCAACTTAGAAGGCGAATATGGGAAACAATTGTGGTTGAGGACGATGAGTAGGAAGATCCTGGTGCCAAAGTGGAGCTTTTGAGAGTTCAGCTGTCAAGTTTGATCACAACTGTGGAAGGGTGTCAGAAAAACCTTTTTGGGTGTGGTCTCCAAGATGTTGGGATATATGTGAGAAGCTTATTCCCGAGTATCAAAGAATCATTGCATGATATGTTGCAAAGTCTGAGTGGAAAAACGAGAACTTCACAAATAAGTCAATCTCATCCAGGGTCGTCACACAGAGCATCAGTTTGAAAGAGCATTTCTTATCTTTTGTTTAGTTTGAGTCCTTTACTTTTCTGCCATTGTAGTGTTGTGTCTTCGTTAACTCAGTTTCAAGTTTTTTTTAATGTTAGGTACTTTATAAGGAATGTTACACATGTTGTCCTGTGGGCTTAGAGAGTTGTTTAGTCCTCGTTGATTAGTTTTAAGGTTGTCTTAAATTTGAAATATGTTTGAGTCGTAGTTGTCTTAAATTTGAAATATGTTTGAGTCATCTCTTTTATGAAATATAGTATTGTTGTATTGTTCTTTCTTTTGTTTGTTTTTCAAAAAAAAAATGAAAAAATGAAAAAAAAATCTTCAACTTTGTACATGTTCTTCCCAAACTACGCAAGATCTGATTCATGTATAACATGATACGTAGGCAACCTACTTGTGGGTTAGATCTAATCATTTTTTATTCTTCGTTTTTCATTATTTTTCCTCTTTTAAAGAAAAGAAAAAGACATAAAGAATGATAAAAGAAGGTAGATGGCGAGAAAAAAAATAGAAAGAGTGACGAGAGAATAAGGTGAAAGAAAAGAGTCTGATGAAAAGAAGAGAGAATTGAGGGAGAAAAGAAAAAAAGAGTTGTGGTTGGAAGAAAGAAGCAAATAGGTGTAGGAGAAAGATCGCAATGATGATAAAATGGCCCTATTACCCTCTAAGTCCAGTAGAAATGTACATGAACCTAGGATGTATACAATGTGATTTTTATGCTTGTTGCCTGACCTAAGTCCTAACGGGTTTTATATTTGATGAGCATGTTCTTTCAGATAAATGGTTGGTTTGTATCACTCTGGTTAGTCATCCGTACTTCACTAGATCAAAAGATAAGCTTGCCATAGCTAGTAGGGAGATTGAAAATTCACTCATTGGCCTAGATCAGGATCCCGGGGAAGAAAGTTAAGAATGTAATGATTAGGTATTGAGAATTAGACAACAATTGCTAGATCTTCACTGAGTAGGGGCTAGTGGAATGCCTCCTGCTCCACTCCCTGAAGATCTTGGCAATAACCCTAATTGCCCACCGCTCTCTCTGGTGTAATTCTCTGTTCCCATTGAGTCACCAGAGCACGCACCAGGATTCACTCTACGGCAATATTACCCTAGCACTTCTAGTGTGCCCCTGGCAGTTCCTCAACCAAGGTCCGTGACTCAGCCAGTGCCACCAGCAGCGCCTATGTTCGTGGCTCTACCACTACCTGAAGCTCCCGCCTATACTATGTGTCTGACAATGGTACTCCCTCGGTCTATTAGTGAGCTGGTATTGAAGGTTTCAGATAATCAGTATTATGCCCCAGAACCTACTTTGAAGATGAATGAACCATATGGGTACACTCAGCCACCTGCATTTCAATTTGATATAGAGAAGCCTGCTGCAACGGAGGAACAAGAACTCATGATGCAGAAATTGAAAAGTTTGGAACGACCATGAGGAATTTTCAAAGAATCAGGGGTTATAAGAGTGTTTCCTATAGATATCTTTGCATGTTCCCAAATGTTAATCTCTTCCTTTGTTTTAAAATACCCAAATTTGAGAACTACGTGGGATATGGTGATCCCATGGCGTATTTGAGATGCTATTGCAACTTATTGAGGGCTACAGAGGGGAGAGAAAAGTTGCTCATGGCTTTCTTTGGCGAGAGTCTTTTCGGTATGGCTTCAGAATGGTTCGTTGATCAGAATATTGACAATTGGAACAACTGGGATGACCTAGCTAATTAGTTTGTGCAATATTTTTAATATAACGTCGATCTGGTTCCTGATGAGAAATCCCTGGTCAATATGAAGAAGAAAAGTGCTGAAGGCTTTCTGGAATACGCAATAAGATGGCGTGAATAGGCCGCCAGGGTAAAGCCTCCAATGAAGGAGAGTAAGCTGGTAGAGGCCTTCATTCAAGCATAGGATGAGACCTATTTTCAACATTTACTTCTGTCAATAGGAAAGTCTTTTATTAAAGTCCTCAAAATGGGAGAGATGATAGAGGACAAAATCAAGACTGACTGGATAGTGAGTTTTGCTGCAATGAAAGCCACCGCCCAAGTGATTCTATGTGGCTCTGGAGCGTTCGGAGGTAAGAATAAAAAAGAATACATAGCAACCATGGTAGCTAGATCCTATTATTATCCCAAAAGACCACCTTGCCCCTATCACCAACCCCAAGCCCAAGCCTATGCCCAAGCTCCATATATTCCTCTACATTATTAGTATCCCCTACAAAACCTACTTTATTCTATTCCACCACCCTCGTACCCAGTATATAGCGCACAACCATATGCTCAAACCCCTCCTTACCCGTAATGGCATGCGCAAGCTCCATAAAATCGTCCTTCAGCTCAACCAAATTACCAAAACCCCTCTAGACCCAGTTTCTAACCTAGGCCTAAGTACAAGAAACAAAAGATGGTCAAAAATTAGTTCACACCTCTCGGGGAGTCATATTCTAGTTTGTTTGATAGGTTGAGAAAGTTGAAGGTATTGAGCCTAATTCAAGGAAGGCTTTCGAATCCACCTTCGGGAAACCTTGATTATTCGTTAAGATGTGTGTATTATTCTGACATGCCAGGGCAGATATTGAGAAATGCTAGCATTTGAAAAGAGCTGTCCAAGATTTAATTGATGCAAATCAAATTTTGGTCCAGGATCTAGAAGTTCCAAACATTAACAAGAATATATTGCAAACGCATGCTGAAACTAATATGTTGGAGTTGATATACGATGGCAAAGAATCATCGATGTGTTATAAGCCTATTGTCAAAATATAGGACAATGAGGCAAATCGATAAATATGGTAGATTCATTAAAAGCAATGTCATTAGGTAGTAGGAGCTCTAGGTAAGCCTATTTTAAGGGTAAGAATATTACTCACAGGACTAATTATTGTCAAACCGGCAACCCAACCTTCGATAATTGATACAAAAAAGGTCCCCTGGAACTATAAGCGGACAGTGATGACTTATCAGGGGAAGGAAGTCGAGGAATAAGTAGATGAGGTTGGAGGTCTAACTCGGTCAAGAAGATGCTTCATTCCTGAAGATTTGAGGAACCCCAAGCCAGTGGTGAGTGGGCCTTCGTCTATCAAAATGCTTATCACTGAAGAAGAAGTCAAAGAATTTTTAAAAAAGATAAAATTACCAGAGTATTCAATAATAGATCAGTTAAAGAAGACCCCTGCTCGAATTTCCCTCTTATCTTTGTTGTTGTATTCCAAGGAACATCATGACATTATACTGAAGGTATTAAACAAAGCATACATTCCTAGGGAGATTACGATAAATCATCTTGAGAAAATGGTCGAAAAAATCTTTGAAGTATATCGAATCAGCTTCTCTAAGGATGAATTGCTAGTTGAAGGTATAGGACATAATCGGGGTCTTTACATTACCGTGAAGTATGAAGATTTCTACATCACTCATGTCATGATTGATGGAAGTTCTGGCGCAAATATTTTCCCCATTTCTACTTTGTAAAAGTTGAACATTGGTGTTGAGAGGACCAGGCCGAACAATGTATGCGTCAGGGCTTTCGATAGAGCAAAATCAAACTCTATTGGTGAAATAGAACTGATTTTGATTATAGGGCCTGTTGAGTTCACCATAGAGTTTCAAGTATTGAATATTGAATACTCTTAAAATATGTTGTTAGGACGACCGTGGATCCACAAGCCCAAGGTGGTACGTTGCACCAAATGATCAAGTTTGAGCATGACAAGCAAGAAGTGGTTATTCATGGTGAAGGGGATTCGTCCGCCTATAAAGATTCTCCCTTGTCCCTTATTGAAGTAAACAATGTAGAGGAGATATTTTTCTATCAAACTTTTTATACAGTATCAGTAAATCATATCTTTGAAGGGTATGTTATTCTTGGGCAACAATTGTCTCCCACTTCTATCATAATTATAAATGAAATGTTAAATTATGGATTCAAGCCAAGAAGGGGTTTGGGAGTGTCTCTTCATGGTATAGTTCATCCCATATGTCTGAGGGAGAACATGGGAACTTTTTGTCTGGGTTTTGAACCTACCGTTGAAGATCTAAAGAAGGCCAAGGAAAAGAAGAAAGAAATATGGTCACTCCCTCACACTGTGCCGCTACTCATTAAGTCATTTGTCAAGAGAGGCATCGTGAAACATGTAGAATTTAAAGTTGAATTGGTTGATGACTTCCAGAACCTATTGATTGAAGTTGACATGGTTGAAGAAAGAGAAGGTACCAGTAATGCAGATGTCCAGTTTATAGGCCCAGCTGTCTGTCTCAACAATTGGGAAGTCACTTCTCTCCCTATCAGAAGGGAGTTTTAGTAGTTCATTTTGTTTTCCTTTTAGTTTTTTGAGTTATTCCAGGGTTGTAATTTTATGTCTAATGTATTTTGTTTTGTCTTTTCTTTACACAGTTGTCTTTATGCTAACTGTAATGACATGACATGCATGTGGAATTTTCAGCCTGATCTTAAAATCTAAACTAATCAAGATATAATGAAGCAAGAGGGGGTATATGATGAAGAAGAGGCACTAGAAGAAACAAGAAAAGAGTTGGAACAGTTTGAAGACAAGCCGAATCCTAATTTGAATGAAACTGAGCCAATTGATCTAGGGAATCAAGAAAATGTTAGGGAAACTAAAATTAGTGTACATTTGTTACCGCAGCTAAAAGATGGAATGATTCAAGCATTAATTAATTATAAGGATGTTTTTGCATGGTCTTATGATGATATGCCTATTTTAAGCATAGAATTTGTGGCTCATAAATTTCCAACTGCTCCTGCCTTCCCTCCTGTGACACAGAAGTTGAGAAAGTTTAAAACTGATGTAAGTATCAAAATCAAATAGGAAATCATGAAACAACTTGAGGATAAAGTCAATCGACTGGCTCGTTATCCTACGTGGTTATCCAATGTTGTACCTGTCCCAAATAAGATGGAAAAATTTGAGTATTTGTTTATTACCGTGATTTGAACAGAGCAAGTTCGAAGGATGATTTTCTATTGCCCAACATTCATATTTTGCTAGACAACTGTGCTAAACATGAGGTTGCTTCTTTTATGGATTGTTATGCCGGATACAACCAGATTATTATGGATGATGAAGATACAGAGAAGATGTCTTTTATCACACCTTAGGGAATTTGTTGTTATCGAGGAATGTCGTTCAGTTTGAAGAATACTGGAGCAACATACATGAGAGCCATGACCACTATGTTTCATGATATGATGCATAAGGAGATTGAAGTCTATATAGATGATGTGTTTATTAAATCAAAGAATCAGGCTGGCCATGTTAAAGATCTAAGAAAGTTCTTTGAAAGGCTTCGCAGGTATAATCTCAAGCTCAACCTGGAAAAATATGTATTTGGAGTTCCATCCAGAAAGCTATTGGGGTTTGTTGTCAACCATCAGGGTAT
This sequence comes from Capsicum annuum, assembly GCF_002878395.1. Classification (NCBI taxonomy): domain Eukaryota; kingdom Viridiplantae; phylum Streptophyta; class Magnoliopsida; order Solanales; family Solanaceae; genus Capsicum; species Capsicum annuum. The sequence goes on from NC_061122.1 coordinate 85,833,519, forward strand.
TGAATTGGACCCTTCAAAGATCAAAGCCATCCAGGATCTGTCGCTTCCCAAGAATAAAATGGAGGTGATAAGTTTGCTTGGCAGGCTTAACAATATCAGTAGGTTCATTACTCAACTCACAACTACTTGTGATCCCATTTTCAAGTTGCTAAAGAAGAGTGCCTCTATTGAGTGGACTGAAGAATATCAGGAAGCATTCTATAAAATCAAAAGATATCTATCAAATCCGCCCATACTTGTACCAACGAAGCCTGGTAGGCTTTTCATCTTATATTTATCAGTCATGGATAATTCCTTCGATTATGTCCTGGGTCAGCATGATGTCACAGGCAAAAGGGAGTAAGATATTTATTAACTTAGCAAGAAGTTCACAACATATATAGCTAAGTACACTCTTCTTGAAAGGACGTGTTGTACCCTGACTTGGGTAGCACAGAAGTTAATGCATTATCTTTCATTCTATACTACTTATCTCATCTCCCACATGGATCCGTTAAAGTATATATTCAGAATCCTAGGCCAACGGGTCGATTACCAAAGTGGTAAATATTGCTTATCGAGTTCGACATTGTATATGTGACTCGAACCTCCATGAAAGCCCAAGCCTTAGTAGATCATCTTGCTGAGAATCCTATTGATGAAGACTATGAGCCATTAAAGACATATTTTCCTGATGAAGAGGTATTGTGTGTTGATTAAGTCATTATAGATGTTGATCCAGGTTGGAAGCTATTCTTTGATGGAGCCATTAACACGAAGGGAGTTGGAATAAGTGCAGTTCTTATCTCTGAGGCGGGGCAACATTTTTTGGTAACAGTGCAACTTCAATTTTATTGTACCAATAACATGGCAGAATATGAATATTGCATTCTGGGTTTGAGGCTATCTGTTGATATGGGAATCCAAGAACTATTAGTACTGGGGGATTTAGATTTGCTCGTCCATCAAATTCAAGGTGATTGGGAAATGCGAGATTTAAAGCTAATACTTTATCGACAATGCTTGAAAGATCTATCTCACCGGTTTGTGTCTGTAAAGTTTAGGCATATTATAAGAATTCGTAATGATATTGATGATGCTTTGGCCACTTTGTCTTCAATGCTCTAACATCCTGATAAGGCCTAAATCGATCTTGTGTATATACAGAGTCATGATCAACACGCTTATTATAATGCAGCTGAAGAAGAGATCGATGGAGAACCTTGGTTCTTTGATATCAAGCAGTACATTCAGTCAGGAGAATACCAAGCACATGCCACCATTGATCAAAAAAGTACTATTAGAGAGAACCTAGTGGATTTTTCTTAAGAGGGGGAATCTTATAAAGAGAACCCCAGATCTGGGACTTTTGAGGTGCGTAGATGTAAAAGAAGCTTCAGCAATTATGGTTGAAGTTCACTCCAGAGTATGCAGTCCTCATATGAATGATTATACCTTGTCAAAGAAGATTCTCAGAGATGGTTATTACTGGCTTACTATGGAGGGGGATTTTATTTGATTTGTCCAAAAGTGTCATCAATGTCAGGTACACGATGATCTGATACATTCTCCTCCTACTGAGTTGCACTCAATGGCTGCTCCATGCCTTTTGTATCCTGGGGAATGGATGTGATTGGACCGATTGAGCCTAAAGAATCAAATTGGCATAGATTCATTCTAGTGGCTATTGATTACTTCACAAAGTAGGTAGAAGCAATAATTATTGTTGAATTACAGATTGATGATAATGAGTGGGTCAAAACCTGATTGGAATAGTTGAGTTTGATTGATGAAAAAAAACTGACGTCGGTATGTCATGGCCAATCGTATCAGAAGAGACTGGCTCAAGCGCATAACAAAAAGGTACGTCCCAGGAATTTTGAAGTTGGTCAGGTGGTATTGGAACGTATTCTTCCTCATCAGGTTGAAGCAAAATTCAAGTTCTCCCCAAATTAGCAAGGTCCCTTTATTGTGAAGAAAGTGTTGCTCAATGGGGCCTTATATTTGACAGATACTGAAGGAAAAACGGCAGAAATAACTATCTATGCAGATGCAGTCAAAAGATATTATGTATGATATTTTATTTCTTTGTTGGTTCAATTTCATGCTTAGTACTTACATTCTTAAAGATTGATATGATGAAGGCATTTCATTCTGATATCCAAATATTGTGTCATCCTTTGATTACCCCATTTGAGCTTAGTTTTATTTTTCTTTCATACCCCTCTTTTGAAATCAAAATAGAGTAAAAGTATATATATATATATATATATATATATATATATATATATATATAATAAAGTGTCAAGAAGAAAAAATGTAAGTATGAAAAAAAAGAAAGAAAAATAGAAAAATTAGAATCAAGCAAAACGAGCTAATAGAACTACGTATGACCTGATTCTCCTCTCTTGAGAGTGAGATATGTAGACTACCCTATTCGGGCTCAGTCCAACCAAATAAATTTTTTTAGAGTCACCCAGTCAACAAAAAACTGGGCATAAGTTAATGTGTTGTTTTAGTCAATTCCAAAAGTTGTAAGTCCCATCCCCACTTAAAGTGTCATTTTAGCCTCATGCCATTCTTTTCTTTCTAACCTTATCCAAAAGCCAAGTTACAACCAAAGAAAGACCTTCAGATTAATCTTTGAGAATGTTAAGGCTAAACATGAAATGGATATGATGATGTATTTTAAGTACTACTTGTCTTCCTCAGCAAGAGAAATTAGGAGAGAAATGAAAATGAGAGAGTTTTGTTGGTGAAAACCCTCGCGGTCACCATAAGGCGATGGTCAGTTGAGAGAAAATAAAAAATGAGAGATTCTTATTGGTGAAAAACTTTATAGGCACCGTAAGGGGATGGTGAGTTGAGAGAAATAGAAATGAGAGAATCTTATTGGTGAAAACCCCCACGAGCACCATGAGGCAATGGCGAGTTCAAGAGAAAAGTGAAAATAAAAGAGGTTATTGGCAAAAATCTTTCAAAATTTCATCAATTGATTGAGATGTATGAGTCCAATAGGTTTGAAGAAGCAACTCAGCGGAAAGGGCATGAACTCAATAACAAAAGGTTGAAGTTTGGGTAGAAAGATCAGACAACTTAATCCAAAATGCATGTCATACTCATTGGAGTTGGTTGCCGCATTTAGATAAGCTTTTTTTTCTTTTTCTTTCTTTACTAAGGGACATTTCCCTTTTCTTTCGTTTGCATATTTTGGTATTTCTATGTCATTTGTCAAAATAAAAATCACCATCTTTTCTTTACATTTTGAGTCAAGTCTGTGTCAGAAGAAGTGAGAAAGGATTTCAAAACTTGCTACCAGTCTTCCCAATTATTTGAGGAAAATCCAAGACTAGAATATGAGAGAAAAATAATCATAACTCAAAGTAAGTCAAAGGTAGTCTATCAACCGATAGGTTGCTGGATTCATGGGTATATAGATGTCAAAGGGCGAGTCTCAGAGGCATGGTAAAATAGAAACTCGGTGTTAGAGTTAAAGTCATTTCCCCCGATTTGGTCTAGGTCAATGATGCAACAAGACAAGGGCAAGTATCAGTGATTTGAAATAAAGATGAAAGGAGTGCGTGCTGCAAAAGATGTCTGGAGAGCCAAGTGCTGCAAACCACGACTAAGTTTTTAACTGGCAAATTTTCTTTGTTGAAACAGGTGCAAATTCACTTCACTTAATTCAAAGACCATTGGAAAAGCACATCTGCAAGGAATTTAATTTATGTTCAGGACCCTCCAGGAAAATAGGAATTTACTTTCTATTCAGGACCCTCCTGAAAAATGGAAATTTACTTTTGTTCAAGACCCTCCTAAAAAATGGGATTTTACTCTTTGTTCAGGACCCTTCTGAAAAATAGGATTTTACTTTCTGTTCAGGACCCTTCTGAAAAATGGGATTTTACTTTTTCTTCAGGACCCTCCTAAAAAATGGGATTTTACTTTCTGTTCAGGACCCTTCTGAAAAATGGGACTTTACTTTCTGTTCAGGACCCTTCTGAAAAGTGGGACTTTACTTTCTATTTATGACCTTCCTAAAAAATGGGACTTTACTTTCTGTTCAGGACCCTCTGGAAAAATGGGACATTACTTTCAAAAAAATAAAATCTTTCTTTATCTTAATCTTTGTTGGGGATAATTTTATTTCTAGTTTTGAGTTTGATTACAGGAGCTCACCTATAGAACAGGGTGAGAAAATTGCTAGTCAGGAGACCGCCTGAAGAACAGGGTGATGAAATTATAAGTTGATGACATCAAAAGTCAAAAATGGCAAGTCAGAAGCCCGCCAGAATAACAGGGCAAATAAATAAAAGTCAAGAAACATGGTGAAGCAATTAAAAGCCAAACCACAAGTTTAGAAAATTGCAAGTCAGGAGCCCTCCTGAATAACGGGGTGATGAAATTGGAAGTTGATGAAATGGAAAGTCAAAAATGTCAAGTCCGAAGCCCGCCTGAAGAATAGGTCAAATAAATGAAAGTCAAGCAACACGGTGAAGCAATTGAAATCCAAACAACAAGTTGAGGAAATTACAAGTCAGGAGCCCGCATGAAGAATAAGGTGATAAAACTTAAGTCTGGAGTCCAAAAGAAGTTGCATAGATAGGATTTTTGCAATTCTATTTATATTTTAACTTGTAATTTTCATTTGTGATGTACTGACAGAGCCGCAGACTAAAACCTCAATGGAACCTCATTCGACTCTCCAACTCGGTATAGTTCCTCTCCTTCCAACCCTTAGAGATACCTGTCACTTGATTCCCTCATAACGTGGGTAGGTAGGATGTCCGTCAGACTCAGTTGTCTTTCTTTCTTTTGTTTCTTTCTTCGAATAATGATCGAGACAAAATTCTATTTTTTTGTCTACGTCTATGTATGGAAACACTGAGTGTTTACATTTAAAAGGGGCATAATGTAGACACGTAATTTCGTCCCTTCACACATTTTATCGTTTACCCCATTTTACTATGTACCCTATCTGGGTAGTAATTTTTCCCCAAGAAAATAAATAACCACCTCATCTTTTACTCATTTATTCATTTGTTTTGTTTTGTTTTTATCCTATTTAACAAACCTAACTTATTTTGTCTTATTTTAAAGATACCAACAACTCACCCTATTAAAAATTGACAACACATCCTAACCCCTCCCCCTCCTACCCCCACCTCACATGACCCCTCCCCTCTCTCTTATTTTGCTTGTCAATAAAAAAGGACACAAGAAAATTTCCAGAAAATTACCTAGGGGGATGGACCCACAAGTCTCTAAGAAAACATTTTTCTTTCCTTTTGAAATATTTACACACAAAGTGCGTGAGAGAAAAGAGAGAAAGGCCACATCATTTTTTTGGTTTTTTCTCTTATCATCATCTACACATTACACACCAAGAACACACACTCATCATTCTCAACACACCAAAAATCATACTCAACACTCCCTTTTCTACCCTAAGAATCACACTCACCACACATCTATACACATAGTAACTAAAATCACACACACATGTGCTTTCGGGAGCTCAGAAGCAGTGGTATCGAGGAGTGAGAGATTGTGATAGAGGACACCCCAGAGATAGTCTAAAAAAGAGAGAACGGATCAAAAATGCATTGAACAGGCGAAGAACGGTCAACCTAGATACATAAGTCTTGAATTTTTCTTATCTCTTTCACTTGACTCTGAAGTAGATCTGGCCGAAGACGTCAATTCACCGGAAAACATGAAAGAACAGGGGTCTTTTTGCTTAAATTGGTCCTATTTTGGATTGATTTTTGCAATAGTGTTGTGTAAAGATCTAATTGGGCTATCGCGATTTTCCTCTCTAGTTTATCGATACTCGCAATTGGGTTCGAGGATTTGGGTTTCATTGAGATTTTCTTTCTGTGGTTTGAAATCTATTCATTTAGTCTTTCGGTTTGCTGATTGGGTTCATCATAGTTGGGGTTCTCCATTCGAGATTTTGGTCTTCGGATTTCTCTTTATTATCAAAAAAATGCTCTATCGAGGTCCAATTCTTTAACCCTATTCTTGGATTATTTTTATGTTCCTGTGGCGTGTTGATATTGTAAGCTGCATGGTTTGTATTGTTTGATAATATAATCTTGATAGTGTGTTCTTATGTCTATGATTGTCGCAATTTTTGATTGATGGATTGCATATTAAATTGATTAAATCATATTGAGAATGGACTTGGGAATGGGAAAAGATTAATTGATAAAGTGATTTTAGTTAAATTTTGACTCCTTCGATTATGCTAAACGCGATTGTATCATGTTTAGGGTCAGAATCGATAACAAACGATAGGTCCGGGTAGACAAACTTAAGCATCATGAAATAATGAATGTTTGAAGTATTTACTGAATAATGTTGATATTCTCGCATTAAAAAATGTACTTATTTAGCCGGGGAATGCCCCAAGGTTCATTGTATTTATTCACCAGGGAATGCCCCGATGTACTATGTTGGAAGAGGATGATCGTGATGAAGGCCCGAGGCATTGGGTAAAAGTGTAGTGTAGGGTTAGAATAGGTTTATGTTTCTCCACTATTTATTGTTGGACTGTATAATTTGGACTTTATATTATTTTGGTTTCTGAGTTTTTTTTATTTGTTTGTTTTGCTTGTTTTGTGTTTTTGTGTTTATACATTTGTAACGTTAAATTAGCCGATACATTCCACCAAGCAACCATAGTCAAACCACAGGATTGAGTGGTGCCTAACACCTTCCCCTTGGTCAACAGAATTCCTTAGCCGAAATATCTGTTCGCAAACAAGTTTAAAGAGTCAAATGGTTTTGAAAAGAATTTTCCAATGGTGACTTGGTACACCGGATTATGTCAAGTGGCGACTCTGAATAAAGAATGTAAGTAATCCCTTTTTGAAATGAACTTTCATTTTTGTCATTTCATAATTAAAACCCTTTTTGAACTTTAAAACAAATCTTTTTTGGTTAAAAAAGGGGTGTGACACTTTTCATCTATAGATCGATGATCGGGCTGAACGCACAATTCAGACATAGAAAGATATGTTAAGGGTTTATGTTTTAGACTTTAAGGGAAGTTGGGCAGATAATAGTCCTCCATTAAAGGCACTTTACGAGCGTTGATGCTGCTCATCCGCAGGATGGTTTGAGGTTGGTAAAGTGGCAATAATTGGGCTAGACACTGTTATTAAAGCTATGGAAAAGTTTTAGTTTTTTGTTAAAGGTTGAAGATTTCTCAGAGTTATCAAAAATTGAATGCAGATGTAAGGAGAAGGGAACACAAGTTTAAAGTGGGTGATCGTGTATCATTAAAGGTGTCACCCATGAAAGGGATGGTGAGGTTTGGAAAGAAAGGGAAACTAAATCCCTAATTTGTTGGTCCGTATAAAATAGTAAGGCGTATTGGAGAGGTTATGCACGAGTTAGACCTCCCTCCAGAGTTAGTAGTTATCCACCCAGTTTTCCATATCTCGATGCTAAAAAAGTAAATTAGGGATCCGTCCCTAGTAGTACCAATAGAGAGTATTGGGGTGAAAGATAATTTGTCCTTTGAGGAAATTTCAGTCAAAATAGTGGATAGCAAAGTTCAAATACTAAGAAACAAGGATGTGGAATCAATAAAGGTTCATTGGAGAAACCCATAGGTTGAAGGAGGCACTTGGGAAGTAGAATCAGACAGGATGAACAAGTACCCTTATCACTTTTCTACAAGTTCATTCCCTACCTAAGGTAAATTGTTAATTTGAACAAATCCTTTCTCATTAAGACCGTTTAAGTATTCTCATATTATACCATGTATCTGTGAGTCATTGAATCCTTGAGATAGTTGTAAGTTTAGTTGTAAATTTAGTGTGGAGATGTTTATTTTTCCCAATATCCTAATCCTATAGAGCTCTTATTCGAGCACGAATATTTCCAAGGGAGAGATATTATAATACCCCATATATTTGTGTTAACTTTGGAACCTATGACTTATTTATTGAGTCATAAGATGTAATCATAATCAAGACAATATAGGATGGTTGAGGTTCTACTTTAGTTACAACTCATTCTAAGCAAGTCATAATAAGATTATATGAGTCGTATAGTTGGATTTGTAAAGACAACAGTTAGGACACCTAAGTTTTTGTTCAGGTTTTGGTTGGAGAATACGAGTTGTATTGACTAACTACGAGTCATAGGGTACAACTCATAGATAGACCAGTAAGTACCCTTCCTGCAACTGCCAAGGTTAAGAGTCATTGGAAAGTCTCGTAATTAGATATCATGAGTCGTCAGGAGACTTATGATGATTGTCGGTCAAGTTTCTATTTGTTCAATTAAGGGGCCTTTTGGTCTTTTTTCTTCTAAACTCCCAGCCCCATGACTTAAAAAATAAAATAGGTGTTATTTTTTCCCATTCTCAATCACTTTAAAACTTTCTTTATTCTCTCTCCCTCAAGAACATCAAGACTAGGGTTTCTTCTTCAAAATCATATCTTAAGTTCCCAAGTCCAAGTTCCCTTCAAAGAAGTCAAGCAATTCTAGGTATGTGGAATTTGAGCAAGGATAATCTTTTATCCTTATGCCTAGAAACTTTATTTTAAAATTGAATTCATATGACTGCAATTAGAGTTCATATCCATATTCCCGTATTCTTGAATTTATGATATCATCATGTGATTTAAAAATTTATTTGCATTAGAAATTTCCTTTATTCATATTTTGACTTGCATTATTACTAAAATTATATGATTTCATTATCTCGACTTGAATTTTGACGAATCGATGAAAGATTCTAATTCATGTTTTAAGAATGATATTTTTCTATGAGTTTCTATGAAAGAATGTATGAATTTCAAGACTTATTTACAAGTTGTTGATTTACAATAAGCTTAAGTATAAAGCCCTGATTTTATAAAGCCTAAATACTGATACATTTGTCTATAAAGCTTCTAACTATCTTCTCTATGGAGTTGATGGGACACGCCCCCAATTAACTCTGTCTACTAAAAATAAACTAAGTAAAATGCAATAATAAGATAAGGATCATCCTTGAATAAAGAGGACTCACTGCTACGTTTACTGCTGCTGACTCTAACTAATCTACTAAGGGTGTTTGGGATCTCGTGCTACTGAACCTATGGTGTAAAGTAAAACACCATAGCACAAATGTATCAGTACTTGGGAATGTACTGAGTATGCAAGATGAGGTAAGGCTAAATGCAAGGGCTTATGCATGAAAAATTTCTTAACTTAATAACATCTGAGTACTCAAAGCGGACATATGCATAAATGAACCAACCATAACTGCAATCATCATGAAACAGAATATTGAGACTTGGATACTACTTTACTGACATCTGAACTTACTACTAATACTGAAATACTAAATAACTAAATCTTTTGATATTGATAACTGGGTAATGAAGCTTAGATCAGTCTTATCTGGCAGATGACCTCTAAATCTAATGATAATGAGAGTACTTAAGTAAATCTGAGATCAGTCCTACCAAGCGAGTGATCTCTAAACTTAATGATAATGAAATGATTTTGACTTAGTCTGAGATCAAACATACTAATAATAATATTGATTGACTAACTCTGAGATCAGTCTTGTCTAGCGGGTGATCTCTGAATCTTCTGATATTCTAAAGGTTGATTGTATCCAACAGTCCTGTCTATGCTATTTAGCTGAGTTGTTTCACTAAGACTGATTCTTAAACTGAGACTGTGGAAAGTATTCATCTAACCAACATGCCCCTTCCAGCTAAGTTAGGGTCCAACCTATAACCCCAGTTAGAAGGGTGTCAGTACTATACCACAGGTAAAGACAACTTTGTGTAGTCAGTCCTAAATAACGGGTGAATCCTGGGATCATTTCTATATAACAGGTGAGCCCCCATCCCTAGGTTCTCTCGGTGCTAACTCCTACTCCCAACTAAAAGACGTTGTGCTATTTTTTTCTTAAACTATACTAGACTAAGCTAAATCTATTACTGATAGCATTGATTAACTGAGCTAAGTTGAGTTCACTTGATTTCGAAGACTGACATAATATTAATAGAAAATGAGGTCTGATGAATACTGTTGAGTTCTGACTTGAATAATGGATTTCTACTGAGGTTTGAACAGGATACTTGAATATTATTAAGATTTGAGCTAAGTACTGAGCTGAAGCTGGAGTGATAATGATATTGAAATTATCTTGAATTTTTCCTAAGATTTGTGACTAACTGAATTCTACTGATCATAGCACGACTGAGATAATCTTGAGAATTACTTGGCTCTAGACAAGCCGCTAAATTTTAGATATAAATATACCCAGGACTCAATGACATAAAAGTAAAACATAACCATATTTTAATAATCATGACCATGAACATTCATTTGCCATTACAATAATTAAATCATCTCTTAAAGCACTTGGGAATCACAAACATGTAATACTATAGGGAGAAATGCTATTTGCTCATACTTCATTCAACAAGGTATTGTATCAAACACTTGTGATGTATTAAAAATTACATAATTGGGGGATTTCATGCTAACATGTAACTAGTCATTTAGTAAGGCTTTTCCACAAACACTTAGCATGCATGAGCTTATACATAATTGGGATTTCTTGTCAACATTTTATAATGACTCTAATTCCTTCACATAAACATTTTATCAAACATAGGAGGAGCATTATTTGGTTATCCAACAATTTCTACATCTAATTATCATAAATAAATCATTCAACATTCAACTTGAAGGGGCTTTTTCATGAACATCATATAATTATCACATACTAGGATCAAAGCTTAGAACTTTGTATCTAAATCATGAATTAATACTCAACAACACATAAAGATGAACTTCAATACACATAAATGATGGAATCTGATAAAACATAAACTTTAAAATCTTGAATGGGATTCTTGAACATCTTGGGTAGAAGGAAACTAAGAATCAACATCTGCAAACCTTACTATATGGTTCTTGAAAAGTTAACGGAGGAATCTGGATGATTGGGGTCTTGATTTAGGAACCCTAGCTCTTGTTCTTGAACAATTTTGAGAGAAAACTTGTATTTTGGGGTTAAATAAGGCCAAGTCCCGCCTTAATGGACTTATATAGGGGTGGGAAATAGACTAAATTACCCTTGAGAGAACGGTGGTGGAATGCTGAAAACTGGGCACAAAGGCTCTAGGAAGGGGGGCGCCTTGATATAGCCTTTACCACAAAGGCTACAGCCAGGGCGGAGCCTTGGTTAGAGCCTTTTACACATAAGCTACAGCCATGGTTGCGCCTTCTTATAGCCTTTTGCTACTGGTTTGAAATCTAAACATTCCCTAAACAGATTCCAAAAATTCCAAAACTCACCCGGAATGTACTATGACTTTTCCCTATTGCAACGCAACTTGAAAATAAAAAATGAAAGATCAGGAAGGTCGCCAAATAATTCATCAAATTTCGAAGGCTTACGGAATGATGAATGTTCCAACACTTAGTCAAATTTTCTAAGTGTTAAGCCTTTCTTTACATGCTTTAGAAACTCTAACGACTAGGAAATTTTATTAGGTTTTACACTATCTCCCCCTTGGGTACATTTGTCCTCGAATGTGACTGACTAAGCTGAGATTCCTGATAGACTGAACTTACTTAAGGAAGAGAACATCTGAAGAATATCTATATTATAGGAACTACTGATATTCTGAGTTCTTATACTGAACATGTATATCAAATGCATAGGATACACAACTGAGGTACTGATAAGCTGAATGGACATGCATATCTGAGTCATGAATAGCTGACTTATAAATGCACAACTAAAATTACTGACAAGCTAAGTTTCTTCTACTAAACAAGCATTTCTAATGCATGAATAATTGACTGAACTGACTTTTGAATTCTTGACTTATTATGCATTGATCACGGATACTAATTTTATGAGAAAACATCTGAACAAGCAACAAAATGGGTTAAAGAAATAAAAGTGTTGGGGAGTTATGGGGTATCTCCCCCTTGGGACACTATGTCCCTCTTAGAGAACTTACTTCACTGATATACTGGGGCGATGCATAGGGCATCTATAAACTAGATTATAACTAAACCTCAGGAGTCTGAAACTAATGCATGATACATGAACTAAGATATACTCGCAACTACAAGGAGGTTCTGCCTTGGAATAGTTATATGTCTGATATTTCAAATAGAATGATTAGATCAGAAGATGAGAAAACAATTATACGAATCTGACTTCTTGACAGCTAAACTGACTCACTGTCTTTAATAACTGACTCATGCTGAAACATAAGCTCAAATAAGAGTGAGGGATCTAACAATGCATATAACGAGTATAAAAGACTTATAATGTACCCAAATTTATGTAAGGGATAATTCTCGGATCATAACGGGTCTGAAGTGCATAAAGTCTATTTTGACGCATACTATTATTGGTGCCCTGCTGATGTAAATATTTACAACTCTTGGCAAGCACTCTACACTCTTGCATCCTATGGAATGGCTTACCACACCCAAAGAACACATCACTACCGGCTCTACAAGTACCTAGGTGATTCTTGACACACTCTTCACAAAGCAGTTAGGTATGAACACTACTAGCACTACTCTAGGATTTGGATCCTGGTACAATATCATGAAAACCATCCCTGAAGTTTGGTGCGGGTACACTAGCTAAGGATGGAGCTGGGACTGAAAACTTTTGATTATGCTGAGAATGGTTGCCACCCAAGACCTTGGCTGAGAAAACTATAACTACCCTTTTTGGCCTTCGTACTCACTCTCTCCCTATCCTTTGTCTTATCAGACTCAATCTACTAAGCATGCATCATTAGTCTGGAAAGATACATATCCCTTTTGCGCATAGAAGTTGTACACTCTTTCAACACTAACTCAGACACTCATGTAATGAACTTACTCTTACTAGATCGACTGTCAGCTATCAGATCAGGAGCATACTTAGCAAACTGGTCAAACTTAAGGAACTACTCCTTTACCGTCATGGAGACCTGTCTCAAGTTTATAATTTTCTCTACTTTCGCTTCTCTCATCTCTAACGGTAAGAACTTATCCAGGAATATATCCTGGAACACCTGCCAAGTTATAGGATATGTATCCTCTTCTCTACCCTTCCTCCATGCTACAACCCAGTTATAAGAAATGTCTTTCAGCCCGTAAGAGGACAATTTTATGCTCTCTTCCTCAGACACATGCATAACCTAGGCGATTTCCTACACCTCCTCAAAATACAATTGTGCCTCCTCACACACCTTACACCAAAATAACTTAGGAGGATTAATCCTCATAAAGTTACAAAGTATGGTTATGGCTGCATCACCACCTTGCTAATATGAAGAAGTTGCCTGATTATTGGTTTTAACAGTAGCCATCACAGCCTAGGCTAAGGTCTAGAAAGCTACCCAAAATTTGGAATGAGATACATTTTCATTTAGGGGATCTATTGGCTGAGATGGCTCATTATTCCTATGGGTGTTATCTCTTTGGGGAGGCATATTCTGCAAATAAAAGGGAGAAATAGATTCGACTGAGAATTAACTGGAACTCATACTTTCTTGTACAATATGAATACAGAAAGAAGGGGAGACTGTTCCTAAAACATCTTATAGCCTCGTGCACATAAGTGTTGTGGACAACACACCCGTGTACAAGGCTATACTAGAAGTGACTTTCAAAATTCCTAGGACACTGTTAAATCTTAGGCTCTGATACCAAGTTTTTAATGCCCTGATTTTCTTTAACCGTTATGCCACACGGTGCTCATGATCCTGAAAGACCTCAATCTAACCCTCTAATGATATCCGTACCTGAGCACTGCATAATATAATTTAATAAGTGTGGAAAACTGGCAAAAACATGCCATAACATTTAAAACATCTAAAATACTCAAAACCAAATCTGAATACTAATACATCTATCTAAAAATCCTTTAACTATTTGATCTATGGATTTGATGGGATACGCCCCCACTAACTCTGTCTACTAAAATTAAACTGAGTCTAATGTAATAATAAGAGAAGGATCATCCTTGAATGAAGAGGACTCACTGATACGTCTATTGTTGCTGATTGGGACTAAGCTGCTAAGGGTTCTCTCCATCTCATGCTTCTGAACCTATGGTGTAAAGTAAAACACCATAGTGTAAATGTGTCAGTATGTGGGAATATACTGAGTATGAAAGATGAGGTAAGGAGAAATGCAAGGGCTTATGAATGAACAATTACTTAACTAAATAACATGAGGGTACTGAAAGAGGACATATAAATGAATGCACATACCATAACTGAAAGCATAGAGACATTGAATACTGTGACTCGGATACTGCTTTACTGACGTTTATACTTACTACTAATACTTAATAACTGAATCTTTTGATATTAATACCTTGTTATTGATGCTGAGATCAGTCCTATCTAGCGGATGACCTCAGAATCTATTGATAATGAGAGTACTTAAGTAAATCTGAGATCAGTCCTACCTAGCGGGTGATCTCTAAACTTAATGACAATGAAATGATTTTGACTTAGTTTGAGATCAATCCCATCTAACGGGTGATCTCCTAAACATGCTGATAATAAGATTAATTGACTAACAGTGAGATCAGTCCTGTCTAGCGGGTCATCTCTGAATCTTCTAATATGCTAGGGTTGACTGTATCTAATAGTTCTGACTCTATACTACTAAGCTGAGTCCTTTCATTGAGACTGATTCTGAAATTGAGACTATGGGAAGTATTCAACTAACCAACATGCCCCCTCTAGCTAAGTTGGAGTCCAACCTGTAACCCCAGTTGGAAGGATGTCAGTATCATGCCACGGGTAAAGACAACTCTGTGAAGTCAGTCCTATCTAACGGGTGACTCCTAGGATTAGTCCTATATAATGGGTGACCCTGAGTATGCCAGTCCTATCTAGTAAGTGACATCTCATGCCTACGATAGCTATGTAGTTTTGGAACTTAGGGATTGCTCCTAGGGATCTTAGTCCTATCTAATGGGTAAGCCCTCATCCCTAGGTTCGCTTGGTGCTAAATCTTACTCATAACTGAAAGACTCTGAACTTATTATTTTTCTTAAAAACTGTACTAGACTAAGTTGACTATGTTACTGATCGCACTGATTATCTGAGCTAATCTGAGTTCATATGATTCTGAAGACTGACGAAATATTACTGGAATTTAAGGTCTGAGGAATGCTACTAACTTCTGATTTAAATACTAGATTTCTACTGAGGTTTGAATGGGATACTTGAATACTACTAGTATCTGAGCTGAGTACAGAGATGAAGCTGGAGTGCTAATAATATTGAAATTATCTTGAATTTTTCCTAAGATCTGCGACTAGCTGAATTCTACAGATCATAGCACGACTGACATAACCTTGTGACTGACTCGGCTCTAGACAACTAGCTAAATTTTAGATATAAATATACCCAGGACTCAATGACATAAAAGTAAAACATAACCTTATTTGAATAATCATAACAATGGAATTTCATTCGCCATTAAAATCATTAAATTATCTCTTCAAGCACTTGGAAATCACAAACATGTCATAGTATAGGGAGACATACTATTGGATCATACTTCATTTAACAAGGTCTGGCATCAATCATTTATCATGAATTAAAGAGCACATAATTGGGTGATTTCATTCAAACATGTCATCATTCATTCACTAAGGCATTTCAACAAACACATAGCATGCATGGGCTTATACATAATTGGGATTTCTTGTCAACATGTTATAATGGCTCTAATTCCTTCACATAATCATTTTGTCAAACATAGGAGGAGCATGCTTTGGTTATCCAATAATTTCTACATCTAGTTATCATAAATACATCATTTAACATACAACTTGAAGGGGCTTTTTCATGAACATCATATAATTATAACATACTACAATCAGAGCTTAGAACTTTGTATCTAAATTATGAATTAAAATTCAACAATACATAAGCATGAATTCAATACACATAAATCATGAAATCGCATAAAAACATAAACTTTAAAATCTTGAAAAGGATTCTTGAAATTCTTGGGTGGAAGGAAACCAAGAATCAACATCTTCATACCTTACAATATGATTCTTGAAAAGTTGACAGAGGAATCTTGATTATTGGGGTCTTGATTTATGAACCCTAACTCTTGTTCTAAAACAATTTTGAGAGAAAACTAGGCACAAAGTTGGAATGCTTAAAACTGGGCGTAAAGGCTCTCAGAAGGGCGACACCTTGCTATAGCCTTTCCAACAAAGGCTACAGCCAGGGCGGAGCCTTGGTTAGAGCCTTTTACACAAAGGCTACAGCCAAGGCTGCGCCTTCTTATAGCCTTTAGCTACGAGTTCGAAATCCAAGCATGCCCTAAATGGATTTTAAAAATTCTGAAACTCACCCAGAATGTACTATGACCTTTCCCCATTGTAACGCAACTTGAAAATCAAAAATCAAAGGCTAGGAAGGCCATGAAATAATTCACCAAGTTTGACGTCTTATGTAATGAAGAAGGTTCCAACACTTAGTCAAATTTTGTAAGTGTTAAGACTTTCTTTACATGTTT
Source organism: Capsicum annuum (assembly GCF_002878395.1). Taxonomy (NCBI): domain Eukaryota; kingdom Viridiplantae; phylum Streptophyta; class Magnoliopsida; order Solanales; family Solanaceae; genus Capsicum; species Capsicum annuum. The sequence goes on from NC_061122.1 coordinate 85,850,040, forward strand.
TAGAAGCTCTAACGACTAGGAAATTTTATAGGGTCTTACATTATCTCCCCATTAGGGATATTCATCCTCAAATGTGAATGACTAAGCTGAGTTTCCTAATAGACTGAACTTACTTAAGGAACAAGAATATTTAAAACATATCTATACGATACGAACTACTGATATTCTAAGTTATTATACAGAACATGCATATTTGATGCATGGGATACATGAATGAGATACTGATAAGCTGAATAGACATACATATCTGATGTATGAATAGATGACTTATAAATGCATGACTGAAATTATTGATAAGCTGAGTTTCTCTACTGAACATGCATTTCTAATCCATGATTACTTAACAGAACTTACTTTTGAATGGTTGACTGATTATGCAATGATCACAAATACTAAGTTTATGAGAAAACATCTATACATACAACTAAATGAGTTAAAAATATGAAACCGACGGCGAGTTATAGGGTATCTCCCCTATGGGACACTATGTCCCTTTTAGATCACTTATTTTACTGATATACTAGGCGATGCACAAGGTATCTACAAACTGGATTACAACTAAACCTTGGGAGTCTGAAACTAATGAAAGATGCATGAACTGAGTTATACTCTCAACTACAAGGAGGTTCTGCCTTGGAATAGTTACATTTTGAGATTTTTGATAGTATGATCAGATGAGAAGATGAGAAAACAACTATACAAATCTGACTGCTTGATTGCTAAACTGACTCACTGGCTTTACTAACTAACTCATGCTAAAATATAATCTCAAATGAGAGTAAGGGATCTAACAATGCATATCATGAATATGAAAGACTTCTAACATACCCAAATGTATGTCAGAGAAATATTTCGGATCATAACAGGTCTGAAGTACGTAAAGTCTATTCTTATGCAGACCACTATAGGTGCCCTCCTAACATAAATATTTACACCTCTATGCTAGAACTCTACACTCTTGCATCCTATGGCATGGCTTACAACACCAAAATCACACATCATTATCGGCTCTATAAGTACCTAGGTAATTCTTGCCACACTCTTCACAAAGCAGATAGGTACGAACACCATTAGCACTACTCTGGGATTTGGAGCCTGGCACTCTATCATGACTACTATCCCTGAAGTTTGGTGTGGGTACAATAGCTAAGGATGGAGCTGGGACTTAAAACTTTTGACTATGCTGAGAACGGTTGCAACGCCAAGATCCTGGCTGAGAAAAACTATGACTACCAGTTCTGGCCTTCTTACTCACTCTCACCCTTTCCTTTGTCTTATTTGACTCAATATAATGAGCATTCACCATAACTCTGGAAAGATCTATATCCCTATTGAGCACAATAGTTCTACACTCTTTCAACACTAACTCGGACACTCCATTCACGAACTTACTCATACTAGATAAGCTTTCAGCTATCAGATCAGGAGCATACTAAGCTAACTAGTTAAACTTAAGGCAATACTCCTTTACTGTCATGGATCCCTGTCTCAAATTCATAAATTCCTGTACTTTTACCTCCCTTATCTCTAACGGAAAGAACTTATTCAAAAATACATCCTGGAATACCTGCCAAGTCATAGGAGTTGCATCTTCTCCTCTACCCTTCCTCCATGCTACAACCCAGTCATAAGCAATGTCTTATAACCTATAAGAGGCTAGTTCTATGCTCTCCTCCTCAGACACACGCATAACCTAGGCAATTTTCTACACCTCCTCAAGATACAACTGTGGTTCCTCACCTACCTTAGGCCCAAAGAACTCAAGAGGATTCATCCTTATAAAGTCACGAAGTTTGGCTATGCCTATATCACCACCTTGATGAAGCAAATTACCATCCTGATTATTGGTTTGCACAGTAGCCATCACAGCCTGGGCTATGGTCTAGAAAGTAGTCAAAAATTTAGCATGAGACATATTTTTATTCAGGGGATCTACTGGATAAGTTGGCTCATTGTTCCTATGGGTGTTGGCTCTGTGGGGAGGTATATTCTATAAATGAAAGGGAGAAATGGATTAGACTAATAATTAACTGGAACTTATACTTTCTTGCACGATATGAATACTAAAAGAAGGGAAAACTATTTCTAAAACATTTTATAGCCATCTACACATAAGTGTGGTGCACAACACACCTATGTATAAGGCTCTACTAGATATGGCTTTCGGACTTCCTAGGATACTGTTGAACCTTAGGCTCTTATACCAAGTTTGTAGTGCCCAAATTTTCTATAACTAGTATGCCACACGATGATCATTATCCCGAAAGACCATAAGCTAACCCTCTAATGAGATTTGTACCTGAGCATTGCATAATATAATATAATAAGAGCGAAAAACTGGCGGAAACTTTCCATAATGTTCAAAATGTCTAAAATACTCAAAACCAAAAATTGAATACTGATACATATGTCTGAAAAACCTCTAACTATCTGATCTATCGGGTTGATGGGACACAACCCATAACAACCCCATCTACTAAAAATAAACTGAGTCTAATGTAATAATAAGATAAGGATTATCCTCGAATGAAGAGGACTCACTGCTATGTCTACTGCTGCTGGCTGGAACTGAGTTGCTAAAGGTGCTCTGGATCTCATACTTTTGAACCTATAGTGTAAAGTAAAATACCATAGTGCAAATATGTCAGTACATAGGAATGTACTGAGTATGCAAGATAAGGTAAGGCTAAATGCAAGGGCTTATGCATGAACAAATACTTAACCGAATAACATGAGAGTACTGAAAGAGGACATATGAATTAATGCACAAACCATAACTAAAATCATCATGCCACTGAATACTGAGACTCGAATAACTTACTACTAATACTGAAAAACTGAATAACTAAATCTTTTGATATTGATAACTTGGTACAGGGGCTGAGATCAGTTCTATCTAGCAGATGACCTTTGAATCTAATGATAATAAGAGTATTTAAGTAAATCTGAGATCAGTCCTACCTAGCGGGTGATCTCTAAACTTAATGATAATAAAATGATTTTGACGTTGTCTGAGATCAATCCCATCTAATGGGTGATCTCTGAAACATACCGATAATAAGATTGATTGACTAACTCTGAGATAAGTCCTGTCTAGTGGGTGATCTTTGAATCTTCTAATATGCTAAGGGTTGACTGTAACTAACAATTCTAAATTTGTACTACTGAACTGAGTTCTTTCACTTAGATTGATTTTGAAATTGAGATTGTGGGAAGTATTCTTCTAACCAAAATGCCCATTCTAGGTAAGTTAGGGTCAAAACTGTAACCCCATTTAGAAGGGTGTCTGTACCGTGCCATGGGTAAATATAACTTTATGGAGTAAGTTCTATCTAACGGGTCACTCATGGAATTAGTTCTATCTAATGGGTGACCCCTGAGTATGCCAGTCCTATCTAATGAGTGACATCTCATACCTACACTAACTGCGTAGTTATGAAATATAGAGATTGATCTTAAGGATCTTAGTCCTATCTAATGGGTGAACCCCTATCCTTAGGTTCAATCGGTGCTAACTCCTACTCCCAACTTAAAGACTCTAAACTAATTCTTTTTCCTAAAATTTACTAGATTAAGCTGAATCTATTACTGATCACACTAATTAATTGAGCTTAGCTGAGTTCACATGATTCTGAAGACTGACAAAATATTACTGGAATTCGAGGTTTGATGAATGCTACTGAGTTCTGACTTGAATACTTGATTTCTTCTGAGGTCTGAATGGGATATTTGAATACTACTAAGATCTGAGCTGAGTACTAAACTGAAGATGGAGTGGTAATGATATTAAAATTATCTTGAATTTTTCCTAAGATCTGAGACTAACTGAATTCTACTAATCATAGTACGACTGAGATAACCTTGAGACTGACTCGGCTCTAGACAAGCAGCTAAATTTTGGGTATAACTATCCCAAGAACTTGATGACATAAAATTAAAACATAACCATATTTGAATAATCAAGACTATGGACTTTCATTCACCATTATTTCATTCAACAAGGTCTTACATCAAACACTTATCATGAATTAAATAGCACATAATTGGGGGATTTAATGCTAACATGTCACAATTTATTCACTAAGGCTTTTCAACAAACACTTAGCATGAATGGGCTTATACATAATTGGGATTTCTTGTCAATATGTTATAATGGCTCTAATTCCTTCACATAAACATTTTATCAAACATAGGAGGAGCAAGCTTTGGTTATCCGACAATTTCTACATCTAATTATCATCAATACATCATTCAACATGCAACTTGAAGGGTTTTTTCCATGAATATCATATAATTATCACATACTAGGATCAAAGCTTAGAACTTTGTATCTAAATCATGAATTAAAACTCAATTACACATAAGCATGAACTTCAATACACATATATCATGAAATCTCCTAAAAATATAAACTTTAACATCTTGAAAGGGATTCTTAAACTTCTTGGTTAGAAGGAACCCAAGAATCAACATATACATACCTTACTATATGATTCTTGAAAAGCTAACGGAGGAATCTTGATTATTGAGGTCTTGATTTAGGAACCCTAGCTCTTGTTCTTGAACAATTTAGTGAAAACTAGTATTTTTGGGTTAAATAAGGTCAAATCCTGTGTTAATGGACTTATATAGGGGTGGGAAATTAACAAAATTACCCTTGAGAGCATGGAGCTAGAATGCTAATAACTGGGAAAAAAGGCTCAAGAAGGGGCGGCGCCTTGCTATAGCCTTTCCCACAAAGGTGACAACCAGGGTGGAGCCTTGGTTAGAGGATTTTACACAAAGGCTATAGCCAAGGATGCATCTTCTTATAGCCTTTAGCTACTGGTTCGAAATCCATATATTCCCTAAATGGATTTCAAAAATTTCAAAACTCACTCTGAATGTACTATGACCTTGCCCCATCGCAATGCAACTTAAAAATAAAAAACAGAGGCCAGGAAGGTCGTGACCAGAGGATTTTATAAGCCTAAGGCAGAGATCTATGTCAATTAAGGAGAACTGCCTCATGTTCACGCAATTAGCTAAGTATGCTCTAAAGTTGTGGCCTGACTTTAGGGGTCATTTAAGTAAGTTTCAATGGACTGTCTGATTTTGTAGTAAAGGGGTGTAAGACTTCCATGTTGATTATATGAATATTTCTTGGTTGATGACTCATGCTCAATAGATTGAGGCAAAGAAGTTTAAGAAAAGAGAGAGGGGAAACAAAAGAGTGAAGACTGGATAGTATGAGTATAGTAAATAAAGGTCCAAAGAGGGAAGTTGTTCTAAATTTTAGGGTCACTGATTAGTAACTATACCATCCTCATCCAGTGCCCCTGCACCCAAGACCAAGCAAGAGTAGTGGAGCAGAGCTTTGAATTTGAGATCTCAGGGTAGTGTCGCCGAGAGGCATACTTATTTGACTTGTGCAAAGAGTGGTAGGATCTATCCTTGTGAGTGTTTAATGGGCAAAGAGTATTGTTATTGTTGTGGCACTACGGGATACAAGATCAAGGAATTCCCATATTCTAAGCAAGAAAGTAGAGATGTCCATCCGAAGACTCAGGGCATAAATCCAGTAGCTCAGCCAGGACACCGAGCTCCTCTACATAATATGTCATGCAGTATCAGTGGTGGTCAGTGCCAAAATTAGTTTAATACTTTACCATCCCATCAGAAGCAGGAGAGTTCCCCATAGGTTGTCATTGGTATTCTTTATGCCATTCACCTTAATGTGTATATGTTATTAGACCCACTTGAAGTTGTCCATTTTGAGGTGAGCCTTGAAAATCTTTCTAAGCACATTTTTGTCTCTACTCTAATGGGTGAGTCAGTTATAGCTAGGCAAGTCTATAGGAGGTTTCTAATTACCGTTCTTTATAAGGTTATTCTAGTAGACTTGATAGAGTTAGCGATGTTAGATTTTGATGTTATTCTTGTCATGGATTGGCTCCATTCATGTTAAGCGTCAATCAATTGTTGCACCCGCATAGTGAAATTTTAGATTCCTAATTATTTAGCCTTGAGGGGAAGGGTAGCTCGGTGCCTCCAAAGGGTTGTTTCATCTCTAACCTTAATGCCACCAAGTTAATATCAAAAGTGTGTATCTACCACTTAGTTTGAGTCAAAGATACTACGTCTAAAGCTTGAACTATTTAGTCAGTCTATTTTGTCAATGAATTTCCAGAGGTCTTCCCCAATAATTTATCAAGGGTACCCCCAGACAGAGAAATAGAGTTCGGTATTTACCTTCTTCCTGGTACTCAGCCCATCTATATCCCCTATATTATATGGCTCCAACCAAACTCAAAGAGTTAATGAAGTAGCTTAAGGACCTCTTCGATAAGAGTTTCATCAGAACCATCATTTTCCTATAACGTGCTCTAGTCCTATTTGTGTGTAAAAATATGGCACTCTCAGAATGTGTATAGACTATCGACAGATAAATAAGGTTACCATCAATTAAAAGTACCTTATTCCTAGGATCAGTAATCTATTCGATCATCTATAGGGTGCCTGATAGTTTTCCAAGATCAACCTCAGGTTGGTTACCACCAATTGAAAGTTAGGGAGCATGACATTCTGAAGATGGCTTTCAAAATATGGTATGGTCATTTGGAGTTTGTAGTTAAGTCATTTGGACTAATGAATGCTCTTGTAGCCTTTATGGATCTGATGAACAGGGTCTTCAATAAGTATCTTGATATATTTGTCATTGTTTTCATATATTACATTTAGGTGTATTCACGGAGTAAGGAGGAACACACAGGCAATTTGAGGATAGTGTTGCAGACTGTAACACCCTAAATTTTTAGACTAGACTTTACACTATTGTTCATATATGTGTAAACTTTAATCCCATGAGTTGTATGTGAATACATGTTTCATTATCATTATCCTAGTGTGTTGAGTGCTTTCTAGGTGAAAATTTTTCATGGTAATTACTTAGAGCAATGTTGAGCTAAGTGCCTTTGATTCAGATAAATCTTTGTATTTGATTCTACAAGGGTATTATTTGAACGTGTACAACTTTTAATATATGTGGAATTTTTCCTCTAAAGACACACTAAATGATAGAAAAGTGAGTTATCTTTATAACGATAGTAATTATGCTTTAATTTGATACCCGAGCAAAAAGTTATGGCCTTTTTTATAAGAGATAGTAAGGGTAAAAGATAAGCCCGCGCTGCGAGGGTTATTCCCCCAAGATATGGTGGGCGGTGTGGGGGCTACTTCCTTGGGATAAAGGGCACCATGCGGGGTCTGTTCCTTTACTGTTTCAGCTTCTTAAGGGTCAAGGGATGATTTGGTCCTTTCACCTCAATCCTAAAAAGGCATTATTTACCCATCTTCTTCAAATCAACTCTCACAAAACAAACCCTTCCCTTCCCAAGAACAAAATCCAAACTCTTTTCCCCAAGAAATCAAGAGTTTAAGCTTCCACATTCAAGAATCTTCAACAAAACATCAAGAATAGGGTTCCTTTCATAAGTTCATCATTCAAGTCCCAAGATTCAAGCTTTCTTCCTCAATAATTCAAGGGTTCAAGTTCCAATTTCTAGTTTCTTCAAGAATTCATTCAATTTAGGTATGTGGGAGTTTACTCATGGGTCCCTTTCACCTGTGTAGCCCAAAATCCTTTCTTTGATTAAAAAGATGAGTTTTCTTTTATTATGAAGATGCATAAGTTCAAGATAGGTTTATTTTATTCTTTTCCTAAGTGATTTAAACTCAATTCATGTCCAAGTTTAATTCCATGGATAATTATGTTATCTTATGCTTCAAGTTTTAATTTTGCTTGTCATATTCAAATGAATTTTATGCTAAATCCCCAATTTATGAATTTAGTCATGTAATCATGTTTTTTTCTCATTTTAACATATTCTCATGTTCAAGTTCATGATTCTCACACATTTTGTAGAATGTTTATGTTTTGATTCTTTGAACCATTATTCCTATCCTATAGTTTTATGTGTTGATATCGTGCTTTATGGTCATTCAGTGCTAGCGGGTTATGACACTGGATACCTATGTGTTTACTTATGCTTCAGATCTTTCAAGTAGTAATTCAACGAAACCATGAGTCTTATTATTTAATCAGATATTTATGATCATGATGAGCACTATCAGTTATGTAAAAATGTTTAGTTAAGCTTAGTTCAATCAAGTGCTAGTGTCCATTCAGTTGGGAGTAGGATTTAGCACTGAGCAAACACAAGGATGGGGGCTTACCAGCCAGTAGTTAGTAGCAATCTCTAAGGTACAGAACTACATAGCTAGCATAGGTTTGAGATGTGTAACTGCCAATTAAGGGTTAACACATATCTCTTTAGAGGACTGCCAGTAGAGGGTGATTAAACTTTGGGACACCAGTTTAGTAGACCACACAGCCAGTGTTAGTATCTATGGCATGGTACTAACACCCTTGCAATTGGGTTACAGGTTGGATCCCAATTAGCTCAGGTTGTGGCATGTAATTTACATGAAACCTCCTACAGTTTTAGTCCAGTTATTTAGACTAAGTAAAGTTTAGTATTAAATGATCAGCATCAAGATATTAGTTAATCATCATATATATATCATTTAATTAGTATAAAAATATCTGTTAATCAGTAATCAGTATACAGATATTAGTTAATCAGTATATCGATACTAGTTAATCAGTATTCAAATTTTATTTGACCAGTATTCAAATGTCAGTTATTCAGTATTTAGTCACTATCTATTTAGTTTTCGTAAATTAGTTAGACATTATTCAAATATCAACTACTAAGTATATAGGCATTAGTTATCCCTTTACTTTGATTTCAATCATTCAGTCACACGGGCATTAGTTATTCATTTAATGAAATTAGCTTAATAAATGTTATGTTTGGTTTTGTATGTTTATGTATTTATGCTCGGTATATCGTTATATTTAAATCCTCTAGTTATGTCAATTTCCACCATATAGTTTTATACCCAGTATTCGTACATCATCCATAGTATAGTTTTTATAGAATATTCAGTCTTACACAAGATTTGCATAGAATATTCAAGTTTTACCATGTCCCAGCTTCAGTTCTACTTATTATACAAAAGTAAATCATTAAGAAACAAAGTGTATTAATTCACTAGTTATCATATGATGTTTGTTACTTATATTTTAAGATACTTCAGCTTTAATTTTATCTCAGTTTCTTGGTGTATCTACTAGCACTTAGCATGCATGTTCTTAAGATTATGTACCTTTCAGTTTTATGTATTGCATTCAACCCTGCTTACTCAATACATTCCAAAGTACTGATCCACATATATGTTTATGTGCTACATGGTCTTATAATATAGGTACCAATTGTAGCCTACACTTCATAATCAGACTACTATAGCTTCCATCCAGCGGGTAATGATTTCTCCTAATTTCAGGACTCTAGTCAGTTTTAGTTTATGTACTTTATTGTATTTATTCATATGTATTATTTTTTGGAAGTTTGAGGCATGTTCTAGTTATCTATATTCAGTGTAGTAGAGGATTCATAGATAGTTAGTTAGAGTCATGAAATGTAAATTCCAGTTCTCTCTTTAGTTTTATCAAATTGTAAACTTTATCAATATTTTATTTATAAAAATTATGTAATGATTAGGTTTCTGCATAGAAAATTTTGCTATTTTATTTATTCTAAATTTTTCAAGTATCATGTCAGTCCATGGGTTAGCTTGGGATCACTCGTGGTTCTAAGCACCGCATTATGACTAGGGGCAATCTCGAGTTATGACATAGACCATCAAGGACCAGCAACTGTATCCAAAGTTTAGTAAGTGTGAATTTTGTTTGGAGTCTGCTATATTTTTCTTGCAAGTCATTTAGGAACTGTAGTTCATATAGACCCTTGAAGACTAATGCAGTGAAGCACTGGACTAGACCCATCACTCCGTCCGATATTCAATTATTTTTGGGTTTAGTTGTGTACTATAGAAGATTTGATGAAGTGTTTTTGTAATACCCCGTATGCTTCCTAGTCTAATTCATCTCATAAAGTTTATATTAGAGGCCTAAGACCTCAAAAATTTAGCTAAGTGTTGAAGATTTAGTCTTATTTTTTAGCCCTAAACTTTGATGATTTTATTTTTGACCTTCTCAACCCTCAAGTTAATTGATGATCAGGGTTGTCGATAGTTCCTTTTACGTTAGTTCTGAATTTTTCTGACAAGGTTTGAGACTTGTATGGATGTTCAAAATACCAAGTTAACACGTTAAGAATGTGGCGTATTGGTCATCGCATCACTGGGTACTTTTTCAGCCTATTTAATCTCGAGCGAAGTAGGGTATTTCGGTCTTTTCCCCTCACTTTAACATGGGATTTGAGTCCCAAAATAGAATTTTTTTTCCCCAACATTCATATTTCACTGAAAATTCAAAGCATTCCCTCTCAAGAACTTCAAAATCCAAGATCAATTCTCAAGAAATCCACCAAGAACATTTAAAAATTCTTCAATTAAAGTATGTAGGATGTTCATCCACAGGTCCTTTTCACCTATGGAGTCTACAAATCCATTTTTGAGTTCAAAATCATGATTTTTACATATTATCATGAATTACATCTATGAACTCCCATGAATTTTGAGCTTATATCATGTTTACATGTATTTTTTGTTAAAGTTAGCTTTTGACATTGTTTAAGGATGAGATTGTGTGTTAAACCCTTAACCCATGATTTTAGTGTTGAAGTTATATTGCTAGCACATGTTTTTAAACTATTTTTATGGCTAATGCTTTTGACCCTCAAGTCTTTGATGAAATTCCAAAGTAATGATTTTGGGTATAATGCTTACTCATTGTGGTTTCAAATACTCTCATGTGTCCCTATTGATATTGCTATCGAGTCCTGGGGATTATGAATACCCAAAAATTTAGCTATTTATATAGTTTCAGTATTTGTAGAATGATCTCATATAAACCATAGGCATTGTCCTTCAATCGGTTAGTAGGTCAATTGTTGTTTCAGTCATGATTAGTTCAGTTCAAGAATCAATGGCTTCAGTTAGAGGTAACACTTAGCACCGAGTGAATCTAGGGTTTGCGTCTCCCTCGTTGTTAGGAATGAGGCATTAGTAGCAGTCCCTAGGTTCCATACCTATGGCGACATCGTAGACTTTGAGGGGTCCCCTATCAGTTAGGTATGGCACCCTCGTTATTTAGCACATTAGCTAGTGGATCCACGTAGCTAGTTTTAGTACCCGGGCACAGTACCGATACCCTTCCAACTAGGGTTATAGGTTGGATCTTAATTATATATTGGGGCATGTCGGTTATAGCTAAATCCTACAGTCTTAGTTATTCTTTAGATAATTTAGTTCAGGTTTGTATTGACCATAGCATACAATTATCGATTATCCAGTCATCAAATTTTAGTAGCTTCAGTTTATAGATAATTTCAGTATCTTGTTATATGATTAGTTGTGCACTCTTAGATTTTATAGCTTTCACATATATTATGTATCAGTTATCTCATGCTATTCATTTAGTCAATCGTTATTCATGTACATGAGCCTATATATATCAGCCTAAACCCATTTACCATACTAGTACATTCAAAGTGCTAACCGCATACCCATTTCTTACGCTATGATATTTCATATCATAGGTTTGAATGCTCAGGTTCATGACTGCACCTAGATATCCGAGCGTACCTATTGCAGCAGCACTGGTGAGTCCTCATGCAGAAGACCTTTATGTTTATTTCAGTATGTTCAGTTCAGTTGTCAGTCGGAGTTAGTTGGGACTTGTCCCATCAACTCCACAGTCAGTTAGTAGAGGCTTTTGGCCTTTTTAGTCAGTTATTCAGTTATTAGTTATTATTGACAGTATTCATATTATTAATTTCATACCTATAATTCATAAATGTTCAATATGTTTAATAACTTTATGGTGCATTCAACTTTGTTTTTCACACATGTTTATCCTATAGGTTATCAGCTCAGGGGTTAGCTTGTGGTCTCTTGGGATTATAAGCACCGTATAGCATCTAGGGTGTACTCCCATGGCATTACAAACTTGGTATCAGAGCCTAAGGTTTTAAAGTGTTCTAGGGAGTCTAAAAGCTGCGTCAACTAGAATCTTGTGCATCGGTATGAAGCGCGCCACACTTATGGGCAAGAGGCTATGAGAGTTTTAGGAAAAGTTCTCTTCTTTTAGTATTCATGTCGTGCGGATAAGCATGAAATTAAGTTAAACGCTCTGTCTAATTAAACCTTGCTTCTGTTTATAGAATATGCCTCCCAGTAAGACAAATGAAGAAAGAAATGAAAACCAGCCAGCACCAAAGAAATGAAAACCAGCCAGCACCTCTGCCCATTCAGGAAGATACCCTAAATAAACACATTTTGTATACCGAGTTTAAGGCTGCTTTCACTACTCTGGCTTACTCCATTGCAGCCCAAAACAATCAGTCAGCTGCTATCCCAGGCAACTCAATGGAAAATACTACCGCAGTCAGGATTTCGGATTTTACCTGAATGTATCTTTCTTTATTTTTAGGATCCAAGTCTGATGAGGATCCACAGGAATTCCTTGACATAATTTAGAAGGTAACAAACATTATGGAGGTGACTTCTATTGGGAGTGTTGAATTGGTTTCTTACTACCTGCAGGACATAGCTCACACATTGTTTAAATAGTGGAAAGGCGATAGGGGCGCAGATACAGGGCCTATAAAAAGTGTGAAGTTTGATTTTTCCTTCTTAGATAGACTATTTCCATTAGAGATAGGGGAGGCTAAGGTGTTAGAGGTTATTAATCTTAAATAGAGGAACATGAGTGTGAAAGAGTATTCCATTAAGTTTACTTAGTTGGCCAGGTATGCTCCTCATGTGGTGGCTGATAATAGGTCTAAGATAAGCAAGCTTGTGTCTGGGGTATCTTATAGTGTGTTCAAGAAGGGTTGGACCATAATGTTAATTAAGGAAATGGACATGTCTAGGATTATGGTCCATGCTCAATAGATTGAGGAGTAGAAGATTAAGGAGAACAAAAAGGCTAGGACAGGTAGCTTTAATTTTACTCAGCCAAGGTTGGAGGGTGTTAACCATCCTTAATTCCATATGATATCTTCAGCTCCAGCTCTGTGATAAGCTAGTGCTCCAGTTCCAAAGTTTAGAAAATGATAATCGGGATAGAGCGTCAGTCTATAAGACTCAGGGTAGTGTGAACAGTGATTGGACTAATCCCCTTTGCCTAAAGTATGGTAGGAATCATTAAGGGTTATACAGGGATGGTAGTGATGTGTGTTTTGGATTTTGCAAGCCAGGTCACAGGTTGAATAAAAGTCCAATGGGAATGTGGAAGGGTAGGAATTATCGCCAGCAGGGTCAGACTAACTATTCAGCAGCACCAGCGGGTCGCTCAACTTAGTTGGGCACCACTTCTAATGCCACTAGTGGTCAGTGCCAGAATAGGTTGTATGCACTTTAATCCTAATAGGATCTGGAAAGTTATCCTGATGTGGTTACTGGTACGTTATAGGTCTTTCATTTACATATTTACACTTAGCTAGATCCCAGAGCTTCTCTTTCTTTTGTAACCCCTTATATAACTGCCAACTTCAGAGTTAGTGCCGAAACCTTAAAAGATCTTTTCTTATTATCTACCCCAATGGGTAAGTATATCATAGCTCGATGGGTATACAAGAACTACTCGATTACGGTTTCTCAAAAGGTTACATCAGAAGACCTTGTAGAACTAGAGATGACAGATTTGGACATCATTCTTGGCATGGATTGGCTCCATTCATGCTATGCTTTAGTTCATTGTTGAAATAGATTTGTTGAATTTCAGTTTCCAAATGAACTAGTCCTTGAATGGACGGGTAGTACTACAATGCTTATGGGTTAACTTGTTTCGTATCTTAGAGCAAGGAAAATGATATGCAAGGGATGTATTTACCATCTTGTTTGTGTCAAGGACTCTAGTTTTGAGACCCTTAGTCTTGAGTTGGTTTCAGTTGTAAGGGAATTTCCAGATCTATTCCCTTAAGATCTTCCTGGAGTTCCTCTCGAAAGGGAGATTGACTTCAGAATAGAACTTTTTTCAGATACTCAACCTATCTCTATTCGACCATACAAAATATCTCTAGTTGAGCTCAAAGAACTAAAAGAGTAGTTGAAGAACATCCTAGATAAGGGATTCAATAGGCCCAGCATTTCCACGTGGGGTGCACCAGTTCTTTTTGCATGTAAGAATGATGGTTTTCTTAGAATATGTATTTACTACCATCATTTGAAAAAAGTTACAATCAAGAATAAATACCCACTTTTTAGAATCGATGACTTGTTCGACCAACTTGAGGGTGCCAGTTACTTCTCTAAGAAAGACCTCAGATTCAGCTATCATCAGCTCAGAGTCAGAGAATATGACATTTTGAAAATATCTTTCAAAACTTGGTATGGTCATTTTGAATTTCTAGTCATGTCTTTCAGTCTTATAAATGCCCTAGCATATTTCATGGACTTAATAAATTGAGTGCTCAAATAGCACTTGGACATTTTCACCATAGTCTTCATAGTGATATTTTTTTCTATTCTCATAATGAAAATAATCTTGCTGACCATCTCCAAATTGTATTACAGACTCTTAGATCCAATAATTGTACACCAAATTTAGTATGTACGAATTCGTTATAAGATTAGTAGCTTTCTTTGGTCATATTATTTTTGGGGATGGCATTAAGGTTTATCCTCAAAAGACCGAAGTAGTGAGATACCCGCCCAAACCAATTTCTCTATCAAATATTAGGATTTTCTTGGGTTTAGCAGGCTATTATCGATGGTATGTTAAAGGGTTTTCATCTATTGTGTCCCCGATGTCTAGATACACTCTAAAGAAACTCAAATTTAGTGGTCAGATTCTTGTGAGAAGAGTTTTCAGGAGTTAAAGACTCAACTCACCTCAGCCGTAGTTTTGACATTGCTAGATGGTTCAGACGGGTTTATTGCATACTGTGATACTTCCAGAGTTGTTTTGGGGTGTATTTTAATATAAAAGGGTAAATTTATAGCCTATTCCTCTAGATATCTTAAGCCTCGTGAAAGGAATTACCCTACCCATGATCTTGAGTTAACAACCATTGTGTTTGCTTTAAATATTTGGAGGAACTATCTGTATGGGATGCATGATGATTTGTTCACAAACCATAAAAGCCTACATTATGTATTTTCACAGAAAAGTTTGAATTTGCGCTAGAGGAGGTGGTTAGAATTGTTGAAATACTATGACATGAGTGTTCTGTATCATCTGGGCAAGACCAACGTAGTGGCGGATGGCCTCAGTTATTGTCTATGGGTAGTGTTGCCCATGTTGAGAATGATATTAGTTCAGGAAGTTCACCAAATTTCCATATTAGGTATTCGTTTAGTTGATTCATCTGAGGGTAGTGTTTGAGTGCAAAATAGTTCATAATCTTCTTTGGTTTCCGAGGTATAATAATGTAGGATAAGGATTCCAATTTTGTTAGGTTGAAAGAGTATGTCAAAGATCAAAAAGTAGAGGTTTTATCCTAAGGGGGAGATGGTGTGTTACGTTGCCAAGGTAGACTCTGTGCGGGTGATTTGAGATAGAGGATTCTTTCTAAAGTGCATGGTGCGCGTTACTCTATTCATCTAGGGTCCACAAAGATATAACACGATCTGCAAATGATCTATACGTGGAGTGGTATGAAGAAGGATATTGTAGAGTTTTTAGCAAAGTGCTCTAATTGTGAGCAAGTTAAAGTTGAGTACCAAAAGCCTAGTGGCACTTTACAGGAGTTCAGTATCCCCACTTGGAATTGGGAAGATGTGAACATAGACTTTATGAGGGGTTTGCCTCGTACTCGTCTTAAGCATGATTTGTTATGGTTTATTGTAGACAGAATGACCAAATCAGCCCATTTCTTACTAGTCTATACTTCTTATTTAGCCTAGGACTATGCCAAGCTCTATATTAGGGAGTTGGTTAGATTGCATGGAGTCCCGTTGTCTATTATTTTAGATAGAGGTACTCAGTTTACCTCTCATTTTTGGAAGACTTTGAAAAAGGGTCTTAGTCCCCAAGTTTGTTTCATTACAGCTTTTCACCCTTAGACAGATAATAAGGAAGAGAGACCATTCAGACCAGAGTGGACATGTTTAGATCTTCTATTATTGACATTAAGGGAAATTGGGAGGATCACTTGCCTTTGATTGAATTTATATGTACTATAATAGCTACCATTCCATTATTTATATGGCTCCGTTTAGGAGGGT
Source organism: Capsicum annuum (assembly GCF_002878395.1). NCBI lineage: Eukaryota > Viridiplantae > Streptophyta > Magnoliopsida > Solanales > Solanaceae > Capsicum > Capsicum annuum. The sequence goes on from NC_061122.1 coordinate 85,866,279, forward strand.
CTCTATGGGAGGATATGTATATATCCTATTGGTTTGGTCGTGGTAGGTAAGACCGCACTGATAGGTCAAGATTTGGTCTTTGATGCACTGGAAAACGTTCAGTTAATCAGGGAGAGGCTTAAGACAGCCTTAATCCAATAGAAATCCTATGCAGATATAAGGAGAAGAGATCTTGAGTTCGAGGTTGGTGACTTGGTCTATTTAAAAATCTCTCCAATAAAAAGAGTGAAAAGATTTTTCAAAAGGGGGAAGCTAAGCTCCGATATGTCGGCCCTTACAAGATTCTTGGGCCATTTTTCGAAGGTGGCATATGAGATTGAGTTGCCTGCACGTTTGGCATTTGTGTACCTAGTATTCCATGTTTCTTTATTAAATAAGTGTATTAGGGATCAAGTTGTAGTTGTTCTTTTAGAAAGTACAGTTGTTTAGGATAGCCTTTCTTATGAAGAGATCTTAGTCGAGATCATAGATCATTAGATTCAGAGAATAAGGAACAAAGAAGTTCCCTTGTTCAAAGTCCTTTGACGAAACCAGTCCGTTAAGGGAGCCACTTTGGAAGTAGAAGCAGACATGCAAACCAAGCACCCTTATCTATTTTCCATAAACGCAGACATAGCCCAAGGGAACGGTCTTTTAAAAAAATTGGTTCTATTCCATACTCAGTTCCAGCTACATATTATTATCATATCATTCATGCATTCATCCATGTTTCATGTTTCAAATTCATACACATTTTCTGTTATGCATGTCATTATATAATCTCAGTTCCTCAGTATTCTCAGCTTAACTAGTCATATTTAAGGACGAATGTTCCCAAGAGGGAGATATTCTAACACCCCGCATGTTTCCTAGTCCAATTCAGCTTATAAAGTGTACATGAGAGGCCTAAGACCTCAAAAATTTAGCAAAGTGCTGAAGACTTAGTCTTATTTTTTAGCCTAAACTTTGATGATTATATTTTTGACATTCCCAACTCCAAAAATTTAGTTTTTAAGTAAAATCATGATCAGGATTGTCGATAGTTCATTTTGGGTGAGTTTCTGATTTTTCAAACAAGGTTTAAGGTCTGTTTGGATGTTCAAAATAGCAATTCAACGTGATACAGATGCGACTCATTGCCCATCATGTTCGTAGGGTTAATGCGATGTGTCGCCCATTGCGTCGGGTGAGTGACGTGATGCGTTAGTTAGTCATTGCATCACTGGGCACTTTTTTAGCTCATTTAATCCCAATCACAGGAGGGTATTTCAGTCTTTTCCCCTCACTTTAACATAGGATTTGAGTTCCAAAACAACATTTTTCCCACAAAATTTATATTGCACTAAAAATTCAAAACATTCTCTCTTAAAAACAAACCCTATCCACTTTAATATCAACAATAAATTCTCAAGAAATCCACAAAAATCTTTAGAGAATTCTTCAATGAAGGTATGTTAGATGTTCATCCATGTGTTCTTTTCTCCCAATGAGTCTAAAAATCTATTTTCAAGTTTAAAATCATGGTTTTACATGTTAGCATGAATTACATCCATGAACTTCCATGAATTTTGAGATAATATCATATTAACTTGTGTTTTTCATTTAAGTTAGCTTTTGACATTGTTGAAGGATGAGAATTGCATGTTAAATCCTTAACCCATTATCTTAGTGTTGAAGTTATATTACTAGCACATTTTTTAAACTATTTTCATGCTTAAACTGATGACCCTTAAGTGTTAAATGAAATGCCTATGTAATGATATTGGGAATAATGCATACTCATTATCGTTTCAAAAACTCTCATGTTTCCCGACTGATATTTCTATTGAGTCCTGGGGGTTATGAATACCAAAAAATTTTGTTGTTTACATAGTTTCAATATTTGTAGAATGATCTCATATAAACCTTAAGCATTGTTCTTCAAACGGTTAGTAGGTCAGTTGTTGTTTCAGTCATGATTTGTTCAGTTCAAGAATCAGTGGCTTCAGTTGGGAGTAACACTTAGCACTAAGTGAATCTAGGGATAGCGTCTCCCCCATCAGTAAGGCAGGAGGCATTAGTATCAGTCCCTGGGTTCCAGACCTACGGTGCCACTATAAACTTTGAGGGGGCTCCCATCAGTTAAGAATGACACCCTCATCCTTCGGGACAAAGATAGTGGATCCATGCATCTAGTATTAGTACTTGTGGCACGGTACTGACACCCTTCTAACTGTGTTTACCGGTTGGTCCCTAATTATTTATTAGGGTATGTCGGTTATAGCTAGCTCCCATAGTCTCGATTAGTCTTTAGATAATTCATTTTAGGTTGGCATTGACCATAGCATATAGTTATTAGTTACCCAGTTACCAGATTTCATTTATTTCAGTTTACATACTATTTCAGTATCTTGTTATATGCTTGGTTGTGCACTCTTAAATTTTACAGCATTAATGCATACTATGCATTAGTTATCTCATGTTATTCATTTAGCCAGTCATTTTTAATGTACATAAGCCAATGTATATTAGCCTAACCCTATTTAGCATACCAGTACATTCAAAGTACTGACCGCATATTAGTTTCCTATGCTATAATATTTTATATCATAGGTTTGGACGCTCAAGTTCTTGCCCGCACCTAGATATCCCAGTGTACCCACAATAGCTTCAGTGGTGAGTCTTTATATTTTGAGGACCAGTATATTTATTTTAGTATGATCAGTTCAGTAGTCAATTGGAGTTAGTTGAGGACTTGTCCCATCAACTCCATAGTCAATTAGTATAGGCTTTCGGACACTTTCAGTCATTTATTCAGTTATCAGTTTTTATTGTCAATCTTCATATTATTATTTTAAGGCAGTTGGTTTCAGACCTATGATTCATAAATGTTTGATATGTTGAAAAACCTTAAGGCATATTTAGATTTATTTTCTTCACATGTGTTTCCCTTAGCTTCAGTTTCTTCAGTCCTCATAGCAGGTACCAGCTCATGGGTTAGCTTGTGGTCTCTCGAGACTATAAGCACTGTGTGGCTTCCCAGGTCTACTCCTAAGGCATTATAGTTTTCCTCCATAGCCGCACCACTGACTAAGATGACAGAAAAGAAGGTAAAGTTTATTTGGTTGAATAAATATGAGTAGTGTTTCCAAGAATTGAAGGATAGATGCTTCGATACCAGTGTTAGCTTTGCCATAGGGGTTAAATGGATTTTTAGTGTATTGTGTTTCTTCCAGAATAGTGTTACATTGTGTTTTAATAAAAAAAATGGGAGGGTAATAGTTGATCCTCCAAACAGCTTAAGGATCACAAAAAGAACTACTCAACTCATGACTTGGAGTTAGTTGTTGTAGTATTAACTCTGAAGATTTAAAGACACTATTTTTATGGTGTTCATGTTGATATTTTCACTAACCATAAGAGTCTTCAGTATGTATACTCACAAAAGAAACTAAATCTTTGTTAAAAGAGGTGGTTAGAGGTATTAAAATACTACGACATGAATGTGCTTTACCATTTGGGTAAGGTAAATATAGAGGACAACGCGTTGAGTAGGCTGTCTATTGGTAGTGTGGCTCTTGTGAAAGAGGAGGAATGGGAGTTAGCCAAAGAAGTTCAGAGACTGTCTTATTTGGGAGTATGTTTGCTTGACATGGACGGTGGGGAAGTGGTGGTTGAAAATGGTCCAGAATCATCCTAGATAGGTCTCATTCAAGAATGAATATTTCCAAAGGGGAGATGTTAATACCCCATGTATTTGTGTTCACTGTGGAACCTACGACTCATTCATTGAGTTTTGAAAAATCCTTACGAGTCGTGGGAAATAACTGTAATCAAGATAGTAAGGGATGGTTGAGGTTCTGCTTTGGTTACAACTCATGCTAAGCAAGTCATAGTGAGACTACACGAGTCATATAGTAAGAGTTGTAGGGACAACAATAGCCCTAATTTTTTTTTCAGGTTATTGTTGGACGTTATGAGTCATAGGGTACAACTCATAGCCAGATCATTAAGTACCCTTCCTACTACTTCCAAGGTTATAAGTCACTAGGAAGACTCATAATTAGATGCTATGAGTCATAAGGTGACTCATGACAACTGACGATCAAGTTTCTATTTGTTCAGTTAAGGGGCATTTTGGTCTTTTCTCCTTTTGAAACTCCTAGCCCATGTCTTCAAACATAAAATAGGTGTTATTTTTTCCCATTCTCAATCACTTAACAACGTTCTTTCTTCTCTCTTCCTCAAGAACATCAAGACTCAAGATTCTTCTTCAAAATCATCTCTTAAGTTCCCAACTCAAGTTCCCTTCAAAAATGTCAAGAAAGTCCAGGTATGATTGCAATTAAGTTTCATATCCATATTCCTATATTCTTGAATTTATGATATCATCATGTGATTTAAAGATTGACTTGCACAAGAAATATCCTTTATTCATGTTTTGACTTGTATTTATACTATTATGATATGATTTCATTATCTTGACTTGAAGTTTAATGAATTGACAAAAAATTCTAATTTAAGTTTTGAGCATGGTATTTTTCTATGAGTTTCATGAAAGAATGCATGAATTTCAAGAATTAAGTACAAGTTGTTGCGTTACAAGAAGTTTAAGCTAATAAGAACAATTTACAAGCATTGTAACTTTATTAAAGTTTAATTTCGATCTTATGATTATATTTAAGATTTGAAATACACAACTTCACCCCATAAGTATGATTTAAGTAATAGAAGCATAAACAGTTTTCAGTTTACAAACCCACATTCTATTTAAGGTAGATTTCCTACGTATGAGCATATATATACATATACATGTATATATATATATATATATATATATATATATATATTGGATTAGTACTTAGAACTAAGAAGGGTATGTGGATAAATGTATCCTAATTTTCAGAAACTATGAGAAATCGTACGTTTAAGAGACCTCCCCACAGAGTGTCTTCTTTTCCCAATATGGATAAAGTTTAGTAATCACTATAACTTAGGGTTCTTCTCTGATGGAAAGGGTATGACAACTCTCCCCAATGTGGGTAAGATGTTGGACTCCATGATTGCTCAGATGGTTTATGTCGGTTATAAGAGTCTCCCACAAGAAAGAGTAAAAGCAAATATTTTAGAAACTAAGTGTGACGACTCACTAAGCTTTTCATTATGCTTTGTCATTTATGTTGTATAATACTTCAATTTCCATCTTTACTTATGTCCTAGATGATTCATTTTACACACCATGCATGATTTGAAAAGTTAATTCAATTTTGATTTTACTTGTGCATTCACCCCTATATACTCAGTACATTCCAGAAGTACTGACCCACATATATTTCTATGTGTTGTATTGTCTTATAATGTAGTTTATGGTTCTTCATTCCATCAGCACAATTGATCACAATTGATAACGGGCATCACCTCCTGCATCTCAACATTTGGTGAGTCCTCATAGTCTGAGTACCAAGTCTATTGGAGTTTCAAACCTTATATATATTGGTTAACTAGTTTATTTATTTTAATGGCCAGCTGGGATCTGTCCCATCGACTTTTTTAGTTACAATATTAAAGGCTTTTCAGACAATGTCTATCTCAGTTAAGGAGATTTATATTAAGATTTCTATGTTGTAATATTTCAAAAAGGATATTTAAAAGTTCATTTCTTTCATAAATTATGTATGTCTCAGTCCACCTTCTTATGAGTTTATTGCCAATTAGATATCATGGGTTAGCTTGGGACTATTCATAAACTTAAGCACTGTGTGAAATCGAAGGGGTACTCTTGGGTCGTTACATCATATTTTGTGATAGTGCCAAAGGTGTAGTTATTGAAGTCGTCTCCGTGAATCATAAATTTTCCTGTGAACTCATCAATGTATATCTCATTGACAGACTTAAACACAACCTATTGAGTAATAGTTAACTGTGTAGTGAAGGATTTGGAGTATCCTTCATAGTTGAGAGTTTCTCCATCAAACATGAAAAAAAGTTTCTATTATTGGTGAATGTGTTGAAAAAATTTATGTTCTTGATAATCTTGATTTCGCTATTCTGACTTGTATCATTGTGCAAACCAATGACACATGGTTGTAGAATAGAAAACTTGGGCATGCCATCATGCATGCCATTGAAACACTCTCCAGACTTTAACTATTGGAAGGTTTGCTAAGGATAAAGTTTGAGAAGGATCACAATTATGATTCCTGTCAACTTAAATCAAATATATTGTCACTACCACCAAACCTATTCAAAAAATTCATATGGATTTGTTTGTTACCACCAAGACTGCAGGTATTGGTGGAAAAAGATATGTATTTGTCATTGTTGAAGATTATTCTTGTTTTACTTGAGTAATGTTTCTTGTTCATAAGCATAAAGCATTCACTAATTTTGAGATCTTTTATAGAAGTGTAAAAAAGATAAGTAGGACATTTCATCACCTATGTTCATAGTAATCATGGTGGAGAATTCAAAAACAAGGCTTTCAAAGAGTAATTTTCTCAAAATGGCTACACACAGAACTTTTCATCTTCTTGATCTCTCAACTAAATAGTGTGATGGAATAAAAGAAATGATCTCTTAAAGAGACCACAAGAACCATGCTCCTAGAACTTAATCTACCAAAGCATATTTAGGCAGAGGCAATAAGCACAATATGTCACATTCTCAACCGATATCTCATCAGACCAATTTTGAAGAAAAGTTTCTATGAGTTACAGAGAGGAAAAGGCTAATATTACTTATTTTTATTCTTTTGGATTCAAATGCTTCATCCACAACAATGGTAAGATTAACTTAGGTAAGTTTGACCCACAAAGTAACGAAGGTATTTTTCTTGGGTTCTTACCTACAAGTCACACTTATAGAGCTTATAATAAATGGAATTTATGTGTTGAAGAATCTATGCATATTGTATTTAAGGAAACTAATAACTCTTTTAAGAGATTAAGTTTTTATGAAAAGCAGGTAAATGATCTACAGTTAGGAGCCAAAGTAGACATAACTCCTGAACCATCAACTGTTAAGTTGACAACAGTTCATCTAGGTTAGCTCCTATTGATGAAATAATGAAAAAATATCCCAAGGGAATGGAGATATAATATAGGTTGTCTAAATGAATTTGCTATTAAAAACCCAGATGATAAGATGTTGACAAGATCTTCATTAAAAAAACAGGTGTTTGTTATTCTTGTGTCACAAATCGACCCCAAGAAGGTTGATAAGGCCCTCAAAGATGAGTATTGGGTTGACGGAATGATGATGAATTAGAATAGTTTGAATGAAATCAACTGTGGAATCTAGTTAAAAGGCCCAAGATTTTTTTAATTGTTAGAATTAGATGGGTCTACAGAAAATAAACTTAACGAGAAAGGTAAGGTTATTCGAAATAAGACCAGACTTATAGCTCAAGGCTACTCTCAATAGAAAGATATTGAATATGATGAAACCTCTACTCCTGTATCAAGGTTAGAATAAAATAACATTTTATTGGCTTTTACTACATTAAAACAATTTAAGCTAAATCAAACGGATGTAAAAAGTGCCTTCTTAAATGGATACATTCATGAGGAAGTTTATGTTAAACGACCTCCTAGTTTTGAAAATCTATCTTATCCAAACCATGTTTTTAAACTCTCAAAAGCACTCTATGATCTCAAAAAAGCTTAAAAGACTTAGTATGAGAGGTTGAGTACGTTTCTACTAAGTAATAATTTTCAAAAAGGAAAAATTGAAACTACTCTTTTCACTCAAAAGTTAGACTCAAATGTACTTATTGTACAAATCTATGTTGATGACATAATCTTTGGGAGTATTGATGTTTCTTTGTGCGAGAGCATCGCAAATTTAATAAAGGGAGAATTTCAAGGGGGACCTTGGAGTAACTTGTAAAGATGTTGCCATATAACCAAGAGATCATGGGTTCAATCCTTGGAAACAATCTATTGTGGAAATGCAAGGTAAGGCTGTATATGATACACCCTTGTGGTTGGGCCCTTCCTCAGACATCGTGTATATCGGTGGCTTTAGTGCACCGGGCTACCTTTTTTTTTTAATAAAGAGAGAATTTAAAATGGTCTCATGGGACAAATCACGTTCTTCTTGGGGTTACAAATCAAGAAAACCTCCAATGGTACAATTATCAGCTAAGCCAAGTACACTAAGGAGATTATCAAGAAATATATTTAGAATGGAAAAAGCTAAGGCTTTTTGAACTTCAATGAGCCCCTCAACAAACCTTGATACAGATGTATCTGAAAGGATGTTGATGAAAATACATACAAAGGGATGATTAAGTCTCTACTTTACTTAACTATGAGTTGACTAGATATTATGCTCAGCATGTGCAAATAGGAAAGATTTAAATTGTCTCCTAGGGAGTCCCACCTAACTACTGCCAAAAGAATTATCCGCTATCCCATTGGGATAAAAAACGTTAGACTTTGGTACCCTCACTCCTCAACCTTTGAATTAGTTGGATTTAGATATTGATGAAGAAATTTGGTTCTTATCAAACTAATCGGTGGGTTCCCGCCCTACCTACCAAAAGCAAGGTGGGAATCAAGGTTGGAAGGAAAGATATCATGACAGAGATTGGCATGATAGAAATCATGAGAGAAATCTTAATTGGAGAGATAAGAAAAGAGATTATGATTGGTATGTACCTCCATATGATCGGGCAAAGGGTAAAGAGTCAAGTTCAATTGACTCGGATAAGCTCAAAAGTGAAGATGTCCTTGCTTGGATTTTAATAGGTGTTGATGGAAACAACAAGATATTCAGAGAAATGAAAGGTGACTTCTCACAACTAAATCAAATGGTGACATCTTACTCGGCCTTTATAGAGCAACTCGAAACTCAATTTGTCTAAACCTCGGCACAACTTAATGCAAGACAAAAGGGTGGATTACCTAGTGACACGGTTGTCAATCCTAAAAATGATGCTCACATAATAGCTGTTGTTACTAGGAGTGGTTGGACTATTGGTAAATATGTTGTTGATCTTGGTAAAGACCCCAATGAAAAGGAAGATGAAGAACAAGCCAATGCAAAGAGAAAGTAGCTAGAAGAGACAATTGATAATGATCCAAAGCCTAAAGAGACAAGTGTTGAACGACTAATGATAGTTGAAGAAAATGTTGAAAGTGAGAAAACTCTGAATGTGATTGAGGATGATACTCCAAAAATGGATGAAACTCCAATTGTTCCATTGTCACAAATCAAAATTCCTCCCCCATTCCCACAAAGGCTCAAGAAGAAGGATGATGATACCAAGTTCAAGAAGTTTTTTGCAAAGTTTTACAATTTATCGGTGAATATTTTGTTGCTAGAAGCCTTACAAAAAATGCCCGACTATGCTAAATTTATGAAGGACTTGGTTACAAAGAAGCGAGTTATGGATTTTAAAATAATTAATATAATCCACAATTGTAGTGCTATAATGTCTAGCACAATGGAGGTGAAGAAATATTGTGTGATCTTAGGGCAAGTATTAATTTGATGCCATTTGCCATGTTTCAAAAGTTAGGCTTAGGTGCTCCTAAGCCTACCACTATGAGGCTTCTAATGGCTGATCGCTCAAGCAAAAAGCCTGTGGGTGTGTTGTACGATATTTTGGTGAAAGTTGACTGATTTATCTTTCCAGCTGACTTTGTTATTCTTTATTTTGAGATTGATCATGAGGTCCTAATAATTCTTGGTAGACCATTCTTAGCTACCGCAAGGGCCTTAGTGGATGTGGAATGTGGGGAGATAGAATTTCGGGTGAACAATGAAAAAGTATCCTTAAATATGTGTAAGTCCATGAACCAACCTATGGACTTGCAAGTTTTTTCAGTGATTGATGTGGTTGATGATGAGGTGTCTAAAACCATTGAAATGGATCTAGCGAATGACTCCTTGGGGGGTGTATTGTGGAACTTTGGAAGTTAGGTGGTTGGAGAATATGATGAGGTGGTAGCTTCATTGATGGGTCTTGGATCTTACACCAAGAACTCGGTCAAATTGGATCTTGATTCGAAAAACAATGAGAGTCCACCTGCCAAGCTGTCTATTATTGAACCACCTTAACCCGAACTTAAGCTGTTACCATCCCATCTTTAATATATTTTCTTAGGTAAAGATAATACATTGTCAATTATTATAGCTGGTGATCTTGAACCTTATCAAGTGGATTCCTTGAAATCAATTGTGAAAATGTTTATTCGTGTTATCGGATGGAATATCACGGACATTACAGGCATTCGTACTAGAATTTGTTCTCATAAAATCAAGATAAATGTTGATCATGTTCCTAATGTGGAACGTCAAAGGTGACTAATTCAATCGATGCAACAGGTGGTCAAGAAGGAAATTGTGAAGTGGCTTAATGCGGGAGTTGTCTACCTAATTTTAAATAGCATGTGGGTGAGTCCGGTTCTATGTATTCCTAAGAAAGGTTGCATGACGGTGGTACCAAATGAGAATAATGATATTGTACTTATGTGCCCGATCAAGTGTTGGAGATTGTGTATTGATTATCGCAAATTGAACTTGTGTACTGAGAAACACCACTTTCTCATGCCATTCATTGATCAAATGTTGGATAGGCTAGCTGGTCGAGGTTTTTATTGCTTTCTTGATGGTTACTCGGGGTACAATTAAATTTGCATCGCCCTGGAAGACCAAGGAAATATGACTTTCACTTGTCCCTATGGAACATTTGCCTTCTAGCGCATGCATTTTAGGTTATACAATGCGCCGGTCACGTTCCAATGATGCATGTTGTCCATTTTTGCCTATATCGTAGAGAATACAATAGAGGTTTTCATGGATGACTTCTCCGTGGTTGGGGATTCATTTGATTCTTGCCTCTCTCATTAAAGTAAAGTCCATGAACAATATGTGGAGACTAATATTATTTTAAATTGGGAAAAATATCATTTCATAGTCAAGGAAGGAATTGTTCTAGGCCATAAAATTTCGGTAAAGGGCATCCAAGTAGATCAAGCAAAAGTTAAGGTGATTGGTAAGTTACCTCGACCAATCTCCATAAATGGTGTTAGAAGTTTTCTTGGTCATGCCGTGTTCTATCAGCATTTCATTCAAGATTTCTCAAAGATCACTCATCCTTTGTGAAAACTTTGAGAAAAGGAGACAAAATTTGAGTGTGATGATGATTGTGTAAAATCTTTTAATTGTCTCAATGAACTCCCTGTGTCGGCTCCTATCATAGTAGCCCCGGATTGGTTATCGCCTTTTGTATTAATGTGTGATATAAGTGGTGTTGCTCTAGGTGTGGTTTTGGGCCAAAGAAAAGAGAAATTGTTCCATCCGATTTATTATGCAAGCAAGATGTTGAACAATGCTCAACGTAATAATACAGTTACAAAACAAGAGTTGTTAACGGTGGTGTATGCTTTTGAGAAGTTTCGGGCTTATTTGTTAGGCACAAAAGTGGTTGTACACACAGACCACACCACTCTTTGATATGTCACAGCAAAGAAAGAGGCAAAACCTCAATTGATTAGGTACATTTTGCTCTTGCTAGAGTTTGATTTTGAAGTAAAGGATCAAAAGGGGTGCAAAAATCAAGTATCCAACCATCTTTCCTGCCTTGAATCCAATCATGAGAAGTTGGGTGAGATTGATATTGATGATACATTCCCCGATGAGCTAGTCTTGTCACTTTTAGGAAACATTACACTTTGTTATGCGGATTATGCTAACTATATTATAAGCGGTGTGCTTCCCGACAAGCTTAATCATTATCAAAAGAAGCGGTTCCTATTTAATGTGAAAAAGTATTTTTGGGATGAACCATTCTTGTTTAGGGAGTGTGTGGATGGTGTGGTCCGTTAGTGTGTCATGGAAGCAGAAATGATAGATTATCTTGAGGCTTGTCACTCCTCTCCGTTTGGTGGTTATCATGGTGGGATTCGAACGGCCTCTAAGGTCCTTCAAATTGGATATTATTGGCCTACCCGTCACAAATATTCTCATGAAATGGTCAAAACATGCCCTCAATGTCAAATGCAAAGTGGTGTTTTGAGGAGGCATGAGATGCCTCTTAAGCCCAATCTTGAGGTTGAACTATTTGAGGTGTGGGGAATCAACTTCATGGGCCCCTTTATGAGCTTATATGGTAATAAATGTATCTTGGTATCCATCGATTATGTCTTAAAGTGGGTGGAAGCCATTTCTTTACCAAACAACGAAGGCAAGAGTGTCATTTTTTTCTTGAAGAAGTACATCTTCACAAAGTTTGGGACTCCAAGGAAAATTATTAGTGATGACGGCTCTCATTTTTGTAATTGGGTTTTCAGTGCTTTGCTTGATAAGTATGGGGTAAAGCATAAGGTTACTACTCCTTATCATCCCTAAACTAGCGACCAAGTTGAAGTTTGCCCATCCTTGAGAAAACCATGAATGTTGGTCGTAGGAATTGGGCAAGGAAACTTGATGATGCTCTTTGGGCTTATAGAACCCCCTATAAAACCCCTATCTATATGTGCCCTAACGAATTGGTGTTTGGTAAAGCTTGTCACTTACCCGTCGAGTTAGAACATAAGGATTTAAGGTCTTTGAAGAAGTTGAATATGGATTGGGAGGACGCTTCAAAATCAAGAGTGAATCAACTTTGTGAGTTGGAAGAGTTTTTACTGAAATCATATGAAAACTCCGTGTTATACAAAGAGAAGATAAAGAGGTTGCATGACGCCAAAATCTTAAAGCGATAGTTTCATGTGGGTGATAACGTCCTCCTTTTCAATGCAAGATTGAAGCTCTTTACGGGAAATCTTAGATCGAAGTGGTAGGGCCCATTCGTGATCTCAAATGTTTATCCTAGCGGAGCGATTGAGTTGGAAGATCACGAGAAGAAGAAACTAATGGTGAATGGGAAACGATTCACACACTATCATATGGGTGGACCCAGAGCGACTAAAGTTGAGTCGTTTCTCTGCAAGGATCCAAAATGATAATCAAGTGATTTTGTGCCACAACTATAACTATGATTCTTCTTGGGAGGCAACCCAAGATTTTCTTTTGATGCTTTTAATGTTTTTAATATTAATTTTAGTTTAGTGTTGTTTGATGCAGGTAATATAACAAAAATTTAGGCGCGAGAAGGTTGGCTTGGAGGCTCGAAACTAAGCTTCGAACCATGAACTTTTGAAGGAATATTTATGCCTTAAACTTGAACAACCTGCGCTGCACCTGCTTGAGTAGGTCAGCCGCAGGTACAAGGCATTTAGGATACATGTAAGACTAATTTCAGTGGAACATTCTGCCTGGACCTGCGTTGCAACTGCTGCAGCAGTCCAGGCATACGTTGGGCGCAGTCCAGACGCAAGAAAAGCAAAGAATAACCTGGTAAGTTACTACTTTGACCTACACTGGAGCTGCTCAAGCAGTCCAGGTGCAGGTCCATCGCATTAGAGGCATAGGTTGGTTAAAAAAGATTATGCTTAGAAACTGGTACATACTATCCGACCTGCGCTGGAACTGCTCAAGCAGTCAAGGTGCAGGTCGAACACACTTAGAACACAAACCAAATCGCTACTCACTGTCCAGATATGCGCTGGAACTGCTTAAGCAGTCTATCCACATATTGAAAGTATATAGGACGTAGGTACTTTAAACAAGATGTGAAGTTGCTTAATGAGTTGGATTTTATGTGGCTGACCCAACTCGTTCAACCCAAAATTGTTTTAATCAATGAAAAGGAGCCAAAACCAGCAAAAAAAACTAAACAACCTCTCTTTCTTTCATCTCACACAATCTTCCTACAACTCTTTTCTCTCAACCTTTACATTCTTTCCTTCTTTACCAACAATTAAACTAATAAAAAGTGAGATCATTCCTTTGGACTTATGCTTCAATTTTTCTCCTCTCTTTAATCAAGAAAGGTATATTCTCTCATGACTTTACTTTTGAATTCTCTCAAAGATGGACATAGTGCTTCATAGCTTATGATGGTTTGTCACTTGAATTAAGTTTTTGTGAGCTTATTGGGGAGATTAACAGTTGTTGGAATAATTTTGTTAGCATAGGTGACTTGTTTCACTAGCTTAATTAATGATGCTCTTTTAAATAAAGTTAGTGTCCCATGTGTTTGACAAAACATCCATTAAGCTTTTCTTACTTATTTTGTGTGGTGGGTGGCTCAAGTACAATAGTATAAACACCTTGAATATGTATGGAGATGATTTGGTGAGATGAGTTTGCTTTCTTGTGCTCTTGTTCTCTTTCTCCAAGTTCTTGGTTGGCTTGCCCACTATGTGTTTGTTGAAATGACAATAAGAGAGGAATGTGTTGTATGCTTGTGATGGCCAATGTGACTTTCCTTAAGACATGGTGTGGTCATTTCTTATGCATCATTTTGGGTCCAATTGAACCTAATAATTAAATAGTTGGTAGTCATTGGTTAAGTCTTGTAATAAATGAAACCCATGGAGTCTAGTGATGAGTTAACTTGCATCGTTCAACAATTTTCTATTCTTATCTTTATTTTCTTTCTTAACTTACAAAAGTCCAAAAAACTTGTTTTACCTTTTGTCTTTTGTTTTGGTTTTGTTTTGTTTCTTTCCCCATAGGTATGTCTCCAAGGAAAAACTTGTCGCAAGAAGCTAGAAAGGGTAATGCCTCGGATAAAGGCAAGGCAAAAGCTATGTTCTGAAGGGGTAAAGCATCGGTCTCCAAAGATACTCTGAAAGTCCCAAATGCCTAAGCTATCAATGATCATGCACGGGAGGTAGGAAAGAAAGAGGATCAAATTCGGTTTGGTGTAAAAGGTGTGAAGGAGATATATGATGAGTGGGTAACTACTCGAGGGTTTAATCCCGAGAAGATCTTTAGCATGAAGGGAGTGGACACCCATTTCCCAGAAATCATTACCGAAATTGAAGAATGGGATTTGGAACTCTTCAAAGATATGACACCCTCTTCTCACCCATTATGCTATTTGCCGGTGATTTTTTTGGAGTCCTATACTTCTTATGTTGTTAGGAACAATGAAAAAAAATACAAAATGCAATTGCCACACAACCTTGCCTCGAGAGTGTATTGATTCAAGGAGTGAAACTCCCTTTCACGGCCTAAGAGATCAATGAGATCCATTTTGCTTATGACTTAGATTCTGTAGTGCAATCCAAGAGGTTGATATTTGATATATGTTAGAGTTATACATGGCTTGCTAGGGTGATTGCTAAGGGTCTTCCTCCATGGGCTAATGGTTTGAGTCAAATCAAGAGGAGAGATCTTTCGGTTCAAGCCAAACATTGGCTTAGATTTGTGGGTAACCGTCTACTTCCCTAAAGAAATGACTAAGATATCATGATTGATAAGGCCATCATTGCCGGGTGCATCATGGATAAAATTGCTATCAATCTAGGAGAGTTATAGCAGAGATGATTAAGTTTAAGGAAAAGCAATCGGGTACTGTATTGCTCTTTTCGGTACTTATATCCATGCTTTATCTTAAATTCAAAATCCTACTACTCTCTAAGATTGATCAGTGGGTTATATGCATCGGAATCAATGATATCACACAATGTAAGGATGAGGATAACCCTACAGGCTTAAAAAGGAAAGCTTTGGTTTGGGTAGACTCGGGTGAGAAAGGATTCCCGAGCTTAGAGGGGGTGGAGATTTCTCTGGATTCTACACTAGATCCTAAGACCTATCAAGATTCTGCCGATACTCCTCCATCATGAAGCACCGCACCACCACCTCGGACCGTAATTAGCACGATCTTCTACGATGATGTTTGCTAAGGTTTCTTCCATGACTTTTGAAAATAAGTCCACTCTTAGCCGATTGGTGGCGGACATTCCCTGATTTATTTAGGCTGCTATAGTACATCTTCGTGCCTATGTTACAAAGATAAAGCAGAGGGTGACCACACGTGAGGCGAGCGGAGATTGTGAGGGGGTGGCATTTGTGAGGGCCGACCTTGATAGTTTAAGGGTAGAGATTCACTTTGGACAGCCCTCCTTCGGTCTTGAAGAGGCAGAGATTTCTTTTTAACCAGAGACTTTAGGCCCAGTGCTACCATTTGATAATTTGTTTGGAGAGGGTAATAAGGACATCGATGATGAGGTCAAGGTTGATCTTATAGAGGGGCTAACAGAGGATCGACAGGTTGAGCTCGCCATTCAGTTATCCAGGGATGAGGGGAATGCACGAATAGTTGGGGATAGTTCTAGCACTCTACATGATGATGAGTCACCATTCATAGTAGATTTAATGAGAGGAGCCCAGTCTGACAAGGCTCCTATTATGATAGTGAGATCATTCACCAACAGGGATCCAAGTGCCTAGTGTGCCACTGAGAGTCTCTACCCTCCTCTACTCTCTTTTACTTTCGTATTGGAGATAATGGAATATTTTTAGTAGGGGATAGTGTATTGTTATGATTGATTCGATGGTCAATACCTACTGTCTCAATTTATGGTATGTGGTTTGATAGATTGTGGAGACATATTCTATTTTATTACTTTTGATGTTTATGGCACTTTGTTTTTACTTTATTATTATTGACATTGCTTTGGATGGGCTCTTGTCGGGCATTTTGATAATGATGTCAAATATTGTCATTTTGTTTTTGAATTTGTGTCATGCGTTAATTTAAATCATGTATCCGACTGTGCACATTGATCTTGCTGCCTCTTTTATATACGTGTCTAATAAACTTCAATGGTTTTCTTCAAAACTCGGTTCTTTCCTAAGGAGCAAATTTTTATTTTCTCTTTCTTTTGATCTTTTATTTTTATTTTAGTTTAGTTTTTTTGTCGAACCGAGTGATAATTCACCCATGAGGGATGACGAGGCGACATCCTTAGGGGAAGTATCTACTCATTTTGGTTAACTAGGAAGAAGTGAAAATTCAAAAATACTTCCAAAATGTCATTGACAAGGAATACAATGTTTTTGAGAAAAAAACAAAAATCTAGTTGTAAGATCAAGGATGTCTTGAGTTTTATTTTGAGTGAGACCATTATACTCAATTTTTGTCTCTCTCTTTACAAGGATGGGTCATTGACTCAGAGTAACTTATGAAGTTCAAATTACTCAAATTGGTTGGTAGACTAACTTTTTGCTCTATGAGTACGATACCATGAGTGGTGAGATTTTTGAATAATTCTTGTGCACTTGTGTAGTCTAGAACTTGGCCCGAATGTATTCAAAATGAAATTCTAGGCAAGCTTGGTTTGGAGGATAACCTGAGGCCCTTTTTGACCCTTGACATACCCACCTTAACATTGTTCCTTAGTTAATCCATTTGAGATTTTTTGCCCTTCGTTCTTTCTTATTGTAATGATAACCATGCTAAAACACCTAAATCCTTTGGAAAATCTCCCTTTTGGTTTTTAACCTCCTTTGATGCGTTGAATAAGATGGGTGGTTTGAAAATTTTTGGGGTAGAAAGGATTGAGCGATTTCATTGAAGGTGGTCTTTTAGTCACTTGATCCACATATATTCCTTCAAACACCTTGAATCTTCATCTTAACCCGCAAGACCTTGGTGATTCCAAACTAAGTAAGTCTACATTAGTGGAAAAAAATGCAAAGGGAAAGCCTATGGTTCTATTCAATGTACTTGAATTTCTTTGTGAGAGTGAGTGCGAATTCTTTCTTTATTTGAGCTCCCTTAAGAATTGAAATATCTTTGGTGTTTGGAGATAACTCTTGCATGTGAGCGGCATTGGTACTTGTGAGTACAGGGTGATGTTTTACTACCGATTTGGGTAAATGAGTGAAGTAAGTTGCATTCTAAAGTGTGAGACAATCTTTGGTGATTTTGTGTCTTACCTTAAGATGTTTTTTCATTTGGAAAATGCATTTGACACACACTTGTATCCTTCCTTCATGGATATATGCTCATTGAAAAATTTTGATTTACTTATTGCCATTACATGTGTGGAAAGTATTTGTAGAGTTTTGTTAACCTATTCCTTTAGTATAGCTTTCTTCTAGGTAGATTTGAGTTAAATACCCTATCTTATTAAGTTAGTATTGGGTGCTTGAGTACAAGAAATAGTTTATGCTTGGGGGTTGATAAGTTGTCAATTTGACGACTTGCTAGAACCTTGTAAGACTAAATTATTATGCTTTTCCATTGATTTGATGGTACACTCTTACTTTATGCCCATTTATGTAGGTAAAAGTAAAAAAGGGAAGATTGGGAAAGTCATTCAAGTCATTAAGAAGCCAAATGTGAAGGAAATGAGTCACCCGCTTCACATCCGCTTTGCATCCATTTCACATCTACTTTGAAGCTGCTAGCCATCTGCTCTCTGTCTGCTCTTCATCCTCTTTGGATCCGCTGAAGCAAATCAAGAACAAGGTGGCAATTTTGTAATTTCTATTAAATGTAGAGTGGGGTTTAAAATGAGAATTTTAGATCCATTTTCAAGACCTATTTTTCATCTCTTTTGAAAATAGCCACCCTTTTAGCTCTTAGCTCCTCTCTTCTCTTTTAACATCTATCTTTTCATCTTTTTAGAAATTTGTACTAAACTTGAATGAAAATACATGGTAGTAATTTTCCTTTAAATAATTATTGAAACCCCAAGTGTGAAATTACATTTTCTCTACTTCTCATGGATGAAGTTAATGATAACTTTGGTATATTCTTATCCTTTTATCTATGAGTAGCTAATTTTCACTCTTGGGGTTATTCTTATCCTCATTCTTGAAAGAGAGGACATAGGTGAGGAATAAATGCAACCAATAACTTAATTTGTTTCATTTAGTGATATCTCTTAGACATAAGGATGTCAATTTGGGCAATAGATGTGGGAAATTGTCACACTTGTGAGGTGTTCAAAACAACCCATTTGTGAAATTTGGTGTTATAATTGAAAGACTGACAGCAATACATCGGCGTCGAGCCTACCCATGACTTTTAACTAAAAATCAAATAAATGGCAAAATACCTATGCATGATCCCACACCTATAATTGTATAACCTCAAGGCTTATTCTCAATTGAATTCACTCTTAGCATTCTTCAATACCAAGCTAGTTCACTTAAATTGAAGTAGTTGTCATTTATAAACACATTCAAACTAAATCCCCCATTTGCATTTATGCTTGCTTTATTCACACTACGAGTCATCTTTTAGTAGACTATTTATACTCTTGAGTTTTGAATTCCATATTTTCTCTCCTTGTGGATTCGATCCCAACCTAAGTTGGATTATTATATTTATAACGATCACTTACATCCATTTAAGAGTTTAATTTGAGCATTATCACCAGTCGACTGCAATAAAGGAACAGAGTCAGCAAGATTGGGGAAGCCAGTCGACTACTATGATAGGGATGTCAATTAATGTTTACTATTTGCATTACCAAAAAAGGGAGATTGTTAACTTCCCATGCCAATGTAATATGTTTTAGAAATGAAAAACTAATGATTGATAACCTGCAGGATATACCAAAAGGATAATTAAGGCAAGGAAGATCACCATGGAGATATACTTGGAAGCACATCCCATGCAATCCCTGATCATAAGAGATTCAAAGCTAGACTTTGAACGGTATCAAGAGAAGATCTCATAAGATCTCATTAGATTCTAGATTGCATGGATGATTAATAAAATTATAGAGCAACATGGAAAGTAGATCACACCCTCTTCATGGACAAATCTGATATGGACATGAATGGTTGTGAAGAAAGGCAAGGTGTACCTTATATACATATATAATATGGATGTATTACGGTTAATCAAGAAACCAAATCAAATCCTTGATTGAGAAGAAATCCCTTGGGCTTCCTTTTGGATAAAAATGGCAGGATCAGCTAAAGAATATAAAAGGAAAACTGAAGACTTGAGATGCCACACAACTTCACAGAAAATTCTTAGTGTGTTTCAATCTTAGTATGATAAATGTCAAATTGGCATCAATGCTTTTGATCACACAACTCAAGGCTAACATGAGGAGGTCCAATCCTTGATCGCCCTAAAGATCCAAGAATGTTCTTGGAGGCCCTTCTTCGAGCACTTAATAAAGCAATATCGTGTTTTAAAGATAGCTTGGAGCTGAGGAAATCCATGGCACAGGAATAAAGAGAGCCCTTGTGGGTTATTTCCAAAATACCCACTTTTTGGCTATTTTTGTAATAGGATAGTTGTGCAAAGGAAACTACTATAAATAGGTGCCTTAGACATTTCATTAGTTAGGTTTGTTGATTAATTTACATGATGTATTCATGAGAACTCCATTGGAGTGTTTGAGTTCTTGGAAAAGCATATGTTAAACCTTGTTTAGAAAAGTCACACCCTTTTTTTAAACCAAAATATTATATTGTAAAGTTTGAAAGGGTTTTTATTATTAAAGTGACAAACTAAAGATTTGTTTCGAAAAAGGACTTTTTACATTTTTATTCAGAGTCACCACTTGGCATAATCCGGTGTGCCAAGTCACCTTTGAAAAATCCTTTTCAAAATAATTTGACTCTTTAAACTGATTTACAAACAGAGATTCCGGCTAAGGAATTATGTAAATCGAAGGGAAGGTGTTAGGCACCCCTCTATCCCGTGATTCAACCACGGTCACTTTGTGGATTATATCGGATATTAGGCACTACAAATATGGAAACCACACTAAACACATGAAATAATCAATCAAACCAACAAAACAAAACAAAACAAATTCAAAATATAGTGTCCATTCCCATTATACAGGCCAAAATAGAAAAATGAGAAAATGTAAACCTACACTAACCTACACTAATCCTAAACTATGCTCCAACGCTTTACCCAATGCCTCGGGCCTTCACCACAAACGTCCTCCAAGTATAAAATACATCAGGACATTCCTTGATAAATAAGTACACTAGAACCTTGGGGCATTCCCCAGCTAAATGAATACATTTTTTCAGTGCAAGAAAATCAAACCATTCAACAAACATTTCAAATCATCCAACAATTCAAAATTCCTAAATTGCCTACCTGGCCTACCATTTTCCTACCAAGTTTAACTAATCATGACAATATTGCATTTAACGACATAAATACCTATTCCAAATTAAACAATTGTCAATGAATCAAAATAATCAATATTCATTTCTTATCACATTTCAATTTCATCCCACCTTCATTCTTGAATTACCAAATTCAAATCTAAAATAAGATATCATTTCTTCATATAACCAACGGAACCAACAACGAATCGACACCAAACAATTATTCATTACCCAACAAAGGTCAAACAACACATGATATTCAATCCAACAACATACGATATTCAATCCAACACACCAAATATAGTAAACAATGAAATAAAAAGATGAAAAGAGTAGAATTAGACCTCAATTTTTATTTTAATATGTCAAAGTATTTGATTAGAGCTCTGACCGAGATGCCTCAAATGACAAAGCCTTGACTCTGAACCCACAAAATAAATAACACCCAAAACTAAACTAATCACAAAGACGCTCGAACGACCCTTTCAATATCGTGGATGTTTTCCTTTGGAAATGGATGGATACGAGTCAAATTTGGGGGTTTTGGTCGGTTTCTTTCTAAACTTATTTAACCGAAAATTACCTGGACAGTTGGACAGAGGGGTTTTTTGGTAGATTAAGCTAGAAACAAGGATGAGGGAGGCTGGCGGTGTATTTTTAGTGGTGAATCCGTCGAGTAGGTCACCAGAAAACCAATCCAAGTACCGTTTTCCCTCTTTTTTCTCTCTCTCACATTCATAATCAATAATTCCTCAATTCACTATTTTTCCTTCTATCTCCTTCTCTCTTTCATGTTTGTTCGTGTTTTGTTTTATGTGTGTACAATGATGGAGTATGTATGGGTAGATTGGTGTGCGTCTATTCAGTGTATTGTTGTGTTAATAAATGTGTATACAAAAATAGAGATAGAGGAAAGTATATTTAAGTGTATATGCACTGTGCATATTTTTGTTAAGAGTGATGACTGTTGTGTATTTTTGTGTGTGAATATTGGTGGAGTATCGCTGTGATTAAAGATGGTGGGTCCTAAAAAAGAAATAAAATAGGCAAAAAAATGGGTGAGGTAGGGTGGTACATATAGGGTAGGGTAGGGGGTACACATAGGGTAGGGTAAGGGGGTTGGGTGAGGGGTGTGAGTTGTTTAAGATAAAGTTTGTTAGGACAAGGGAATCTTAGGGATTTAATTTATTAAGAATTTATTGAATTTTTTTTATTTTTTGTATTTTTGTGGGGTATAATCACATGGGTGAGAGTTTATGATAACGTGAGGTAAAAATGGATGAATTCAATTTTTGGGACGAACAAAATTAGGTGTTTACATTATGCTCCTTTTCGGGTGTAAACACAAAGTGTTTTTAGACAAAAAAGTAGACAATAAGACCAAATTTTGTCTCTATTATTATTTAAAAAGAATGAAATAGAATGAAGGGGGCGGGGCAACTGACTCTTGATTTTGGATATCCTACCTATCCAAGTTATAAGGGAATTAAGTCACAGGTATCTCAAAGGGTTGGAAAGAGAAGTGGACTATACTAAGTTAGAGAGTCGAGTGAGGTTCTTTCAAGGTTCCGATCCGCGGCTCTGTCATTACATCCATAATGAAAATTATAAGTTAAAATAACTGAAATTACAAAAGTCCTATTCATGCAGCTACACTTGGACTCTTGACTTGAGTTTTATCACCCTATTCTTTAGGTGGGCTCCTGACTTGCAATTTCTTTACCCTGTTCTCCAGACGGGATCCTGACTTTCTATTTATCAGTCTGTTGACTTTGAATTTCTTCACCTTGTTTCTTGTTTTCAACTTTTTCATCTTGTTGTTTTACTTTCAACTTCTTCACTCTGTTTCTTGACTTTCAACTTCTTCACATTGTTGTTTGACTTTCCATTTATTTGCCCTTTTCTTTAGATGGACTCTTGAAATCACATCAAAATTAGACAGAAAGTTATTCCAAATGAATATTATTATAAAGAGATTCCATTTTTAAGAAAATTAAAGTTCCATAAATAGGAATTAAATTGTTTTTTGCCTCAGCTTATCACCAGAAGACTTTTGTGAAAGTCACATAAAATCATAACTACTTGCATGTTGCAATGATGAATCAAGACTCTAACCAAGAAATGTATCTTTTGAGAGTGGAATTAAATGACCAAGACTAGGAAGTGCATCTTCAAATAATTAAAGTGAGGAATTTTGACTAGAAAGTACGTCTTTTAGAGATAAATGCCTAAGTTAGGAAGTGTGCCACCTAACAAGTAAATCAAATTACCGAATCAAGTAACTATGTCTCCTTACCAATGCCGATTGAATTACCCAAATAAGGAAGTGTATATCCTTACCAAAACCACTTGAATTACCTAAACAAGAAAGTGCATCTCCTTAGAAATGTTGCTTGAAATACAAAAATAAGGAATTGCGTCTCCTTACCAATGTCGCTTGAGTTACCCAAACCAGGAAGTGTGTCTCCTTATAAATGTTGCTTTAATTACCCAAAGAAGAAGTGTATCTCCTTACAAATGTTGCTTGAATTGTCCAAACAAGGAAGTGAATCTCCTTACCAATGCCGCTTAAATTATCAAAATAAGGAAGTTTGTCTCCTTATCTATGACGCATGAATTACCAAAAAAAGAAAGTATGTCTCCTTATAAATGTTGCTTAAATCACCCAAATAAGGAAGTGTGTCTCCTTACAAATTCCTCTTGAACTACCCAAACAAGAAAGCACGTCTCCTTACAGATATTGTCTAACTTACCCATTTAAGGAAGTTTGTCAAATGTCTCTTGAATTACCCAAACAAGGAAATACATCTCCTTACAAATGCCACTTGAATTATCTGAACAAAGAAGTGCATCTCCTTACAAATGTCGCTTGAATCACCTAAATAAGGAAGTGTGTCTCCTTACAAAAACCACTTGAGTTACCCATACAAGAAAGTGTGTCTCCTTACAAATGTCGCTTGAATTTCCCAAGGAAATGTGTCTCCTACAAATGTCACTTAATTTAACCATACAATTAAATGCATATACTTACAAATTCCACTTGAATTAACCAAATAAATATGTCTCCTGGACAAGGAAGTGTGTCTCCTAGAGATATTGGATTATGAGTTTTATCATAATTTTGATTACTAAACCTGTGCAACAGCATTGTCTCTTGCATTTTTAGATGTGAGTGATTACATCCTTTTATTTTTAGGCTTTGAAGTGCTTGATTTGAAGGAGACATATTTCCTGTTTCATCAAAGAAAACTTGTGAGTTTAAAATATGGTGGCTAGTTTTTGGCTTTGGCTTTTTAGGCAATTGCTCTTGCTCTGGTTACATTCAATATTGCTTAAAACCATTAACCTATGTCATTGAATTCCTGTATCATTGAGCCAAACTCAAATTACTAAGAGTGACTCCGAACCAAACACAGTATCTCTAGTTTGCCATGTTTCTCAGATAAACCCTTTGAACCTTGATATTTCCATGAGTTCCCAGACTTGTTTGTGGTCAAAACTTTCTGCATGCCTTATTTCATCTCACAATAATGTCTCTTTCATGTGCTGGCCCATTTTTGTCTTGCTTTGTACAATTGAAAAAAGTTGGTAGTCATTTTTTGAAGTTTTTTGTCACTTGCTTTGACATGGACTTGACTCTAAGACAAGAGAAAAATGACAATGATTTTTATTTGGATAAATGACTCAAGAAGATAAAGTTAAAATAAAGAGAAGAAAGAAAATACAATGAATGTCCCCATTTGAAACAAAGAAACAAAAAATTTATATAAAAATGACAGTCAACTCTAATGTTATGCCATGCATTTTTGGATTAAGTTGTCTGATCTTTCCATCCAAACTTTCTGCCAATTGTTCTTGAGTTAATGGCTTTGAAATTGAGTTACTTCTATAGGTAAATTTCAGTTAAGACCTCATTCAACTAGTTACACCTTGAAGGGATTTTGCCAACAAGCCTCTCTCATTTTCTTTTTCTCAGCTCACCATTGCCTTATGGTGCCCGTGAGGGTTCTTCAACAATAAGACTCTTTTATTTTCATTTCTCTTAACTCACAGTCGTCTTACAGTGCCGAGAGGGTTTTCACCGATAAGACTCTCATTTTTATTGCTCTCAACTTACCATTGTCTTACGGTACCCGTGAGGGTTTTAACCAATAAAACTCTCTTATTTTTATTTCTCTCCTGTCTTCTTATGTTGAGGAAGACAAGTAATTTCCAAAATACGTCATCATATTCATTGAATGCTTAGCCTTAACATTCTTAATGATTGATCTGAAGGTCTTTCTTTGGTTGTAACTTGGCTTTTGAAAAAGGTTAGAAAGAAAGGATGACATGAGGCCCAAATAACACTTAAAGTAGGGTAGGACTTACAAATTTGGGAAAAGACTCAAAAAATGAAGATTAACTGATGACCTAGTTTCTTTTAGTTGGGTGACTCTAAATTATTTATTTGGTTGGACCGAACCTAAAGTAGGCCAGCCTACATAACTCACCCCCGAGAGAGGGGAATTAGGTCACATATAGTTTCGACAACTCATTTTAGCTTGACTCTGACTTCTTTTTTGTTCCATTGACTTTTTTATCTTGGGGACTTTTCTGATTCTAAATTTTGACATTTTTTTCTTTCTTTTTGGAAACATTTTTTCTCTCTTTTTTTGAAACTTTTTTACCCTAATTTTTAATCAACACTTTTTTGCTGACTTTATCTTTTACTCGACACTCTTTTAAAATTTTCTAACTCTGTCTTGATTCCAAAACTGGGATATGAAAGGTAAAAAACAAAGCTCATTGGGGTGAACAAAGGATGACACAATATTTGGGTAGCAGAATGAAATGCCTTCATCATATTAATCCTTAAAAATGCAAGTACATAACTTGCAATATGAAAGTAGGAAATGAAGATCATGAGTGACATTTTTTATATCACTAACTTTAATTGACCATGTGTGTCACATCTTTTTCTATAGATTTTCAACATGCAACTCCACCTTTGTTGTACAATCCTCAAATTGAATGAATCATGATTTCATGAAGCTGATTTTATTTTTGTTTCTCTTGATATGGGGACCACACATCAACTATTTGACCTAATTGAATTTTTCCTTTCAATAGATGACAAACTTATTCTCATGATTCTCAAAGTAATTGCCTTAATTTTCAGAAAAGGCTTCAACTTCTCACCAAATGTCTCAGTACTCTACCTATTTTCTCAAATGTCTCATTTTTTAATTTTAGCCCTCCGATTCAATGTTCTTGTTCAAATTGAATTTTAAGATCTGGCTGAAAATTCCAAAAGCATGTATACCACTAAAATCAACATAAAATTTATTGTATAAAGAAAACAAACAAACAACACATATATAAAACATAAAGGGAAATGGACACTTAATTTTGAAATAAAAGATAGAAGGGTTTGAACATAAATGACACATGCACAAAACAAAATAGATTCCAAACTACAACCCTGAAGTAATTCGGCTAACAGAAAAAAAATAGTAAACATCCATCCTAGCAAAGAGAGGAGTGACTTCCCTGAGTAGAAAAAGAAAGGCAAAGTCGTTTAGTGGTGAGTCGGTGGATCAGAGATGCCTTTCATCGATTCTAATTTAAGTACTGTCAGGAGTTGTTGATAGTATAAGGTGTATTTCCTAGATTATCCTATGATCCAACCGATAAAAAGTGAGTTGGAGGAATTTCTGGGCCTTTATAGTTTAAAGTCGAATGTTTGCATATCAGCATGACTAAAACTTTTCTCACTGTCAATGTTCTGCACCATAATTGATATATCTTGAATTATCTTCTTAATTTCTATTTTTAAATCTCAACAATCTTCAATACTATGACCCTGAGCATCAGAATGATACGCATATCGTACATCAGGATCAAAATTACTTAAATGCGGATTAAGGGTGTGCCCAAGGAGAGGAGTGATCATACCCTCCTATACTAATCTCTAAAATAAACTGGCATACGAATCTCCAATCATTATAAAGCTATATCTCAAATTTTGCCTCATTTCATTGGTTGACTTGGATCGAACATTGAGCCTAGAAGGGATTTCATATGTTTGTGGGGTTGAAAGGTGACTCTAAGGTGTCGATGTGCACCATTGTGAGTAAGAATGGAGTTGGACATATGGTTGTGCGCAATATACTAGATAAGGAGGCGGGGAAATAGAGTATAATAGATTTTGGGAGTGATTATATAAAGCTTGGGTATGATCTTGGGCTTTATACTAAGGGTAAAGACAACGTAGTCTTCTTGGGCATGCCCATCATCCAACTACAATAGCATCTGCATCTTTCATATTCTTCTTCCCTCAAGTTTCCCTTACATGATTGCAATATTGTCCCAAAATTTTCAAGGATTCCTCATGTTTATCTTGCTCCTAAAGTTTCAACATCTCAAGGATAGGAGGGAGGTAAAAACTTGAAGACATGCCCCAGTCTTTGCATGAAAAATCTTTTTTACCCGCAAGTCCTAGGGAACTTTTCATAGCATTTTTTGAACTCTTTATTTTTCCAATCATTTTCTCTGGCTTTTCTGACACACTAGGCTTCTTATTAAGAAATTTTGGTGGTCCAATTAACTTAAAAGTAGGCTAAAGAGTATAAAAATGGTCACCAAGAGTATTGAACAGGAGTCCACTAGCAGCATGGGGAGGCATAACCATTAGGCAGCTAGACAATGTGAAAGTCTCAACTAAGGATTGAGCCACAAAATCACAGATGAAATGTGGTGTTGTGAATGTAATAGGCTTATGTTGAGGAGCTAGAGACAGGGTGGTGGAAGTATTGGGATGCTTTTGGCGTGGAATGAATTCTGATTCATCTTGCAGTGCATGAACAATAGTAGGAAACTGACTTTGCAATTTTTGTGGAAAACTCAAGGTATTTGTAGGATCAATTGCAGGAAATGGAGAAGGAAGAAACCCACTGGCCCAAGCTCGGTGCATTTTTGTCATTTGTTGTCTTAGTCTCCTAATCTCTTGATTTAAACTTTCATTTTCTAGACTCTTTGTTTGATCTATGATGTCACTCTCTATATCCTTGTTGGATACAACTCACTTTCTTAAATTTGGTGTGATATACGGAACCAGCTACAATGCTACAAACCAACCACCTCAAACTAACGGAACAAGAGATAACAAACGTGTTGGAGTGCAACACTTTTTCAAAATTATTTTTCTGCTTTTCTTTTGAAAAGATCATCGAAAGAAGGGCGCCTACGTATCTTACTCCCGAGAGAGGAGAATCAGGTGTGTGTAGTTCATGAAGTTTGTCCATAAAAGGGCCAATAAATCTCTCTTTCTTTTTCTTGAAACTTTAGAAGAAAAGTAAGTAATAAAGTGTCAAAAGAATTAACGAAAATCTTGTTTGCATTTTTCAGGTTTAAATCCCTGTACAAACTGAAACCTAAGATTATCAAAGAAAGAAAATTTTGATTTTCGATTTATAATTTCATACGACAATGAAACTTGCAACTATTAAAGCAAAATCTTTTTGTGATTTTCTTTTAAAAATGTAGTTGAATACCTACTCTAAATGAAGAGTAAAGAAAATCTTTTTTTCAAATTTTCTTTTTTCATATTCCTATACAAAATGAAACCTATTATTAACAAAGCAAAGTCTTTTTGCAGTTTTCTTTGAAATACCTACTCTAAATTAAGAGTGAATAAAATCTTCTTCTTTTGTTGAATTTTTTTGATTTCTATACAAAGTGAAACTTATGATTACCGAAGAAAATCTTTTTTGGGTTTTAAATTTTAAATTTCATATGAAAATGAAACTTGAACCTATTAAAGAAAAATCTTTTTTTGTAATTTTCTTTTGAAGATGTATATGAACACCTACTCTAAATGATGAGTGAAGAAAATATTTTTAAATTTTTTAAATAAGATCACCGAACCCAAGAAGGGTTGTCTACGTATCTCACTCCCTAGAGAGAAGAATCAGGTGTGCCTAGTTCGTCCAAATTGAACAATTAAGGATTAAAGAACAAACTAAACTTTGACTTGTGAGACACCAATACAACGACAAAAATAAAATCTTTTTGGGGCTTCAATTTTACACTTCACATAAAACTGACACTACCAACTATGAAATAAAAATCTGTATGGAATTTTCGTTATAAGAGATGTAAAAAACTCCTACCATCTTTTGATTTTCTTTTATAAAAAGCTCCTATTAAGGAAAAAACTTTTTAAAAATTTTTAATTATGAATTCTTACTAAAGAAACAATAGGAAAATCTTTTTGACGTTTTTATTTTTGACAAATGAGTACAAAAGGTAAAAAAAAAATCTTGTTAGATTTTTGTTATTTTGAGGAAATAAATGCAAAAGGTAAAAAAAAAAATTTTGAATTTTTGGGGTGTGAAGAACAAAAGTCATAAAGAACTTTAAAAATAAACTACGGAACTCTTTTTTTGATTCACCTATTCTTCTTCTCATTTTATCTTTTTTTTTTTATTTTTATTTTTAATTTTTCTTGCCTAAAAACATGTTTTTCTCCAAATCAGTCAGTCAAATGACCCTGTTACCCTAAAAAAAATGCAACAATTAGCACGTAGGATGCTTTAGGGATAAGTCTATTATAAATGACAATATGGTTCCCGCTACGTCTCAATATGATACAGATAAGAATAACCTAAAGGCTAACCTACATTGGGGTCCACTAACAAGGCCATTCGGGGGAGCATATGATCGATAGTGGCTGCTTTGATTTTCACCTACACCATACATCCGACAGCTCCCCCTCCTAAAATAAGGGTGACTCAACTAGAGTTCTTGTATACGACGTGTCTCCAGGACTTGTTGCAGAAAAAATTGACTTGGGTTATTCAAATGATACCCGATATAAAGCGGTAACACATAAAAGAAAATAGTAAATAAGTAGCACGTAGGTACTCAACAATGATAAAACAATAACACAAGCACTAACACAAATAATGTTTATTCTCCCACAATGTCAAACTAAGTCGATAAAACTCCAAAAATAAGTTCGAATTTTGAAAAGTCCCCAGTGGAGTCGCCCGAGCTGTCACACCCTTTTTTAAACCAAAAGATTATAGTTTAAAGTTTGAAAGGGTTTTTATTATTAAAGAGACAAAATAATGATTTGTTTCAAAAAAGAACATTTTACATTTTTATTCAGAGTCGCCGCTTGGCATAATCCAGTGTACCAAATCACTTTGGAAAATCCTTTTCAAAATAATTTGACTCTTTAAACTGATTTGCGAATAGAGACTCCGGCTAAGGAATATTTTTGACCGAGGGGAAGGTGTTAGGCACCCCTCAATCTTGTGGTTCGACCACGGTCGCTTTGTGGAGTATATCGACTATTTGGCACTAAAAATGTGTAAACCACACAAAACACATGAAATAATAAATCAAACCAGAAAAACAAAACAAATCCAAAATATAGTGACCAGCCACATTATACAACCCAAAATAGAAAAATGTGAAAATCTAAACCTACGCTAACCTACACTAATCCTAAACTATCATCTAATGCTTTACCCGATGCCTTGGGCCTTCTCCATGAATGTCCTCCAAGTACAAAATACCTCGGGGCATTTCCTGGTGAATAAGTACACTAGAACCTCAGGGAATTCCCCGGCTAAATGAATACATTTTTTAAGTGCAAGAAAATCAAACCATTCAACAAACATTTCAAATCATCCAACAATTCACAATTCCAAAATTTGCCTACTTGGCCTACCGTTTGCCTACCAATTTTAACCTATTATGACACTATTGCATTTAACGACATCAATACTCATTGCAAATTAAAAAATCGCCAATGAATCAAAATAATTAATATTCATTTTTTATCACTTTTCAATTTTGTCCCACCTTCATTCTTGAATTACCAATTTTAAATCTTAAATAAGATATTGTTTCATCACATAACCAACAAAACCAACAATGAATCGACACTAAACAATTATTCATCACCCAACAAAGGTCAAACAACACATGATATCCGATCCAACAATATATGATATTCAATCAAACACACCAAATATACTAAACAATAAAATAAAAAGAGGGAAAGAGTCGAATTGGACCTCGATTTTTATTTCAATCCAGTAAAGTATTTAATTAGAGCTCCAACCAAGATTCCTCGAATAATAAAGCCTCGACTCTGAACCAGCAAACTGAATAAAACCGAAAGCTAAACTAATCCCCAAGTAGCCCAAACTACCGTTTCAATATCGTGGACATTTTCCAAAGGAAATAGATAGGAAAGAGTCTACTTTGGAAGTTTCGATTAGCTTCTTTCTTAGCTGTTTCATCAAAAATGACCTGGATAGTTTGACAGAAGGGTTTTGTGATAGATTCATCCTAAAATAGGGATGATGGAGGCAGGCAGTGTATTTCTAGTGGTGAATCCGACGTAGGTCACCAGAAAACCAAACCAAGGACCTTTCTCTTTCTTCTCTCTCTCGCGTTCACAATCAATTCTTCCTCAATTCACTATTTTTTCTTTAATTTCCTTCTCCCTTTTGCATTTGTGCGTTATTTGTTCTGTGTGTGTGATGATGAAGTATGTGTCGGTAGATTGGTTTTCATCTATGCAGTGTATTATTGCGTTAATAATTGTGTACAAGAAAATGGAGATGAAGGAGAGTGTATTCAGGTGTATGTGTACTGTGCATATTTTTGTTGAGAGTGATGACTGTGGTGTATTTCTGTGTGTGAAAATTAATGGAGAGCCATTGTGTATTGATAATGGTGGGTCATCAAAAGTGAAAGGAAATTTATGAAAAATGAGGGTGGGGTAGGGGGTACATATGGGGTAGGGTAAAGGGGTTGGGTGAGGGGTGTGAGTTGGTTGAGGTAAAGTTTGTTAGGATAAGGGAATCTTAGGGATTTAATTTGTTTGGGATTTATTGAAATTATGTTTTTTTGTAATTTTGTTATGTATAATCACATGGGTGAGGGTGTATGATAACGTGAGGTAAAAATGGATGAATTAGATTTTTTAGAGGGATAAAATTAGGTGTCTACCGGAAATATTGGTCATAAAAAGGATCTAATCCCCTTTGCGGTCACATAAGAGCTAGGTGCTCATTGATAATCCATTAAGGGAGGTTTTAGGGTTTGACATACCTTTAGGTTGCCCTTTTGTCATCAATTATGTATCTATCTTTCTATAATCACTATCCTATCCCTTTATCTCTACTTTTCCACATCTTGTTTCGAGTCCCGGTGGCTAGGATCGTATCATAGTCTCAATAATGTTTTGTACTTCTTAGATTACAATAGTTACAAAAGATAAAAAGTAAACATAGTCAGAATAATTAAGGTTGTGTCACGATATCTACACAACAAAATATGCTTCAGAACTTGTCCACTACATCTGTACTCCAACTCTACTTTAAAGCTCTAAGGAAACTCTTGAAACCCAAGGGGACTAGAAGTAGGCATGACATTGGTGTTCGAACTTGGATAAATCTCTGTTTTATTATATTATTTACTTGCTTATTTATTTATGCATTAATTTAAAATTGTTTTGTTCAGTATATTATTTGCATATAAGTTAACTGTCAAACCTGACCAAGCAACTTAGAGAAATTTTTTTCAATTCCCCCCCCCCCCCCCCATAGGCTCATATGCATTCCCAAAAATTGAGGAACAATGTAAAGTATGGACCTCACATCTTTGTAACTTTATTTACTTTCCATGTACGACATGTAGGAAGTTGAGGAAAACCATGAAGTGTGACGACTTGGATATTAAGCTTCGTTCAAAGCTTGTCTTGGAGACTTATTTTTATAAGGCCGAAGAACTGTCTTGGTATGGTGAAATTTCTACCAAGGTGGTGAATGATTTTAACCTTCATTTGTGGATAGGGTATATAAGATTCTCTCAAGTTTGAAATGCCTCATTACTAGTGTATTATTTACCTAGATTTTAAAAGAGATGAGTCTGTTATCCTATATCCTCCTGGTAGAGTTTATTCATAGGCTTTTTCTTTGGGTATGATTAAGGTTTTTCCTGTCAGCTCACTTCAACATTGGTCAACAAAATAAATTCAATATTTTGGGTTTCTTATGGGCATATAAAAGAAGGGGTTAGAGTCATTTGTTGTTGATTATGATTTTATAGCTCGTATCATCCAGACAAGTAATATGTTAGCAACTAAAAGGGAAGCTACACCTTCACGAGAGGCATGATGGCTGGTTGCAAAATCTGTTTAATGTATCTTATCCTAGTTTTTTGAATGGAGATAATATATTCTTCATCAATTGAATTCTCTGTCTGTATGTTGCTCTTACTATCAGGCAATAGAGTGTTTCGCAGCCAGCCTGTAAGTTTTACATTATTTTGGTATCCTATTTATTTAGTTAAAGTGCATCATATCCGAGCAAGAGTTTGTTCGTTATAATGCTTTTGCCCGTTGTCTTATTTACACTGTTGTAAAATAGTATAATTAGACTTGTTAAGTAGTTTTATATTTTGATACACAGACTTTGTTATGTTGATTCTATAAAGTTTTGGAATGTGCTATAAAGTTCCATCAAAACATCAATTTCTAGTTTGGCTTGTGGAGACCAATTCTGCTAGATTTCCAATACATAAAAAAATATAACGAGTACTAAATATGGATAGAGACATGCATGAACAATAATGGATTTATGTAATAACCCCTGTCTAAAATCAACTATACAATATACCACTTATTTCCTTGAGTCGTACATACAACATACGAGCCATATGTTGGAGTGGTACCTAAGGAAGTGTGGAATAGTTAAAGTCTATTATAGATACAAGTTGATCCTAGAATTCATCAAGACATGGTATGAGTCATATGAAGTTGAGTCGTAAGGGTACCAACCTAGGTTCTCTAAGTTTCTATCCAACATATTAGTGGGGGGCTATAAGTCGTATCAAAAAGTTACTAATCATAGGTTAGACTTGTATGTTGACCAGGGTATGCCATCTTTGATCTTGCCAAGCTTACAAATCCTAAGGCTAAAACGTATCTTCACCATACGAGTTGTATGGTTGACTCGTCATGATTGGCGGTCAATTTTTGTAATGTTTAGTTAAGGGGGCTTTTGGTTTTTTCCCCTCTTATAACTCCCAACCCATGACTTATAACCTAAAAAGGAGTGTTATTTTCCTCCATTTTTAGTGAATTAAAAAAACTTTTGTAAATCCCTAAAAACAGGTCCCGAGGCATCACACGGTGCTAAAGACTATGAATGGCCTTAAACTAACCCTGTCTACATTCTACTAAATTTGAAGCTCAAAATAGAGGAAATATAGATATGAAATAGAACTAAATACAGAATTTTGTCTGAGCTTAATTTTGTCTGAGCTAAGCTCAAACAATCTGAATATAAGTCTAGAAAATCAATACTAGATAATCTGAATCATATCTAGTAGTCTAACAAGACTCTACTACTAATAACTAGAGAGCCACTGGGACAAACCCCCAACTGACTCGAACTATCTGAAAATATTGAATCATTTATGCTTATAAGCTAAATAATTGAATACTAGGTCCCCAAACTATGACGACTCACCAACTATTGGGATGTAGATAGAGATGCTCGAAATCACTCATGCTGCTAAAACTGAGCACCTAAACCTAATTATGAGACAATGTAACAGATAGACGTATATGAGGATCAGCACTTCTGGATTGTACTTAGTAGATGGGGTTAATGCACAAGTGAATCAATGTCTCAACATTATCAAAATTTGTAAAACAATGCATGCTAAATGTATGTGACCCACATAAGCTGGAATATCTATAAACAAAAAATCATAATCATGAATAGCAAAACATGTTGAATAGATTTAGTGAGTCATAGTATTTAGATTATAAAACTTGTACTTGTATTCTATTTTTAAATCATGTTGTCTAAGTGTAAAAAGTACTCACTTCTCTATCTGAAATCTAAAAACTAAAATCTGTAGCTAATATTTGTTATAAAGCAATACCTGAATAAAGCTGTGAGCCTCTGCACTTAGTTCTAAAAGTTTTTCTATTATTCTTTTGTGTAGGCTGTAGGGAAATACTTTTAAAAACTATTCTGAAAGTCTTTACTGTTAGGAAGGTTCTTCTAATCGACATACACTATGTGAGCTATCATAGTGTCCAACGTCTTGTTCCCTTATGGGAAAACCTCACATTGGGGAGAGGTGTCATAATCTTGTCAAGGAGTATAAGCTAATCTAAGTGATCACATCTGTATCTGTCATCCATATAGAAATAGGAATAATCGAATAATCTGAACCTACGTTGGCTTAAAGTTCTGAGGTATGTGAACATACCCAACTCGGTGCTAAATACTACTCCCTCTAATCTGTATGCTCATTTTGTTTGAAATTCACTTTTAAAAACTAATATAAGGGTTTACAATGAAAACATCTTGTAAATCTGTTCACTGTAAACTGAAGCAAAATCTGTAAAGTGGATTCCATATCTAAGCTGAGATCAAAAGATCGAATCTTTTTTAAAATCTAAAAAATAACTAGTCATGGGATGCTTAAACAATAGTCATTCTTGAAATATTATCATACAAACTAGGGCTTACTATCCCATGCTTCAATTTCATGTTAAAACATCATAATGTTCATGCTTGATAATTAAATATTGGTAATTCAATTCAAAATCTTGAAATTACTGTAATATGCATGAAAATACGGAAGTAAACATGCAAATTCATCATCTAAATTTCTTCAAATCTGATAATCTTTTAATTATCAATATTGGGTATGAACCCTAATTTGAAACTCGTGTAATTTCATACAAAATCATCTTTAAAATCAATTTTGGGCACAAGGATGAAAGGATTATCCTTGTTGAAAAACCCCACATACCTTAATTGATGCAATTGATGAGAACACTTGATTTTGGATTCCTATTTGTGCTCTTGAAGATGGATTCTTGATTATCTTGAATTGAAACCTTGAATTTTGAGTTTCCTTGGAGAAAGAATGGTGGAATTTGGATTTTTTGGAGATTAAGTTTTGAGTTCTAGGGTTTTCTTGGAGAGTAATTTGATGAAAAGTGAGCATATAATGCTTAGAATAGGTTTAATCCTCTGTTTTCACGAATTGGGGGCTTGGGAAAAGACTAATCTACCCTTTAAAAATCAACTTTGAAAACTTGAAATCCTAATTTTGGGCCCCACTGCGATGCGCCACTATCGCGGTGGCTTACTGAAAAATGGACTATTGGGAATTGAAATTTCACCGTTGCATGGGGCTATCACGGTAAGCCACTGCAAATTGACAAATGTTTTTTAGGCCATCACCGCAATGTAGTACTATCAGAGTGAGCTACTAGAAATTGACCAATGGGAATTGGGACTTCACTACAATGCGGACCAATCACGGTGGTCCACTAAAAATCAAACAAGTGTAATTTTTTATGTCAGCACTATGGGGTGCTGCTCATTTTGAGACATTGTCTTCACTAAAAATGCCATAATTTCTCAATCGAGTATCGGATTGAGGCAAAACTGATATCGTTTGAAAGTTAAGCCAATTGTATACACATTGGTGGGTCTAGATCTTGAAACTTCTTCTTGTATCAGGAGATATTCATTTTTAAAGCTAACCCTTGACACACTAGAAGCTAAACTAAGGTAGGAAAAAGTATGGGGTATTGCAATATATCCCTCTTGGGAACATTTGTCTTGGATGAGACTAATTAAACTAAAGATACTGAGGAACTGAGGTTATACATTGGTATGCAAACCTTGAAACAAACTGCATAACTGAATCTAAAATATACTGAGCAACTGAACTAATCTGCGAGTGTATAAGTTTACATGAAGATAACTATATGGATGAATCTGTGACTGGAAAAGAACTAAATTAAGGAAGACTATTACCTTCGGCTTCATCTGAGTTTGTGGAAAAAAGGTGAGGATACTTAGTACTTATGTCTACTTCTGCTTCCCAAGTAGCACCCTTAATAGACTGATTTTGCCACAGAACTTTGACCAAGGGAACTTCTTTGTTCCTTAGCCTACGGATATGATGATCAAGAATCTCTAGTGGAACTTATTCCTATGAAAGGCTATTTTGAATATCTGCGCTTTATAGATGGACTATAACAGCTAAATCGTCCATGAACTTCTTCAATAAGGACACTTGGACCACTAAATAAATTGATGACAAGCCTGTGGGAAGCTCAAGTTCATATGCTACCTTCCCAACACGACTCTTAACTCTGGTAGGGGCCCATATATCAGGGACGAAGCTTCCTTTTTTTTCCAAATCTTTTCATGCCTTCATAGGTGAAACCTTCATATACACAAGATCATCTACTTCAAACTTAAGATCTCTATTTCTTACCTCTGCATATGATTTCTGATAACTCTGAGCTACTTTCAATATTTATTGAATCAACTGAACTTTCTCCATGGCTTCAAACACCATATTTGGCCTAATAAAAGTGGCCTCCCCTACTTCAAACCAACCAACTAGTGATCTACATCTCTTTCCATAAAGAGCCTCAAACAGGGCTATCTGAATAATAAAATGGTAACTGTTATTGTAAGCAAACTCGATCAATGGCAAGTGATCATCCCAACTGCCATTTAAATCAAGAACACATTCCCTCAATATATCCTTTAAATTCTTAATGGTCCTCTCTACCTAACCATTTATCTGCGGATAAAAAGCTGAACTGGGATGAAATTAGGTGCCAAGACCCTCCTGAAAGGCATTCCAAAGCTGAGAAGTAAACTAAGTACCCCTATCTGAGATGATGGATAAAGTAACTCCATGTAATCGAACCAACTCTCTGATATACAACTTAGCATAATCTTCAGCTATGTAGGATGTGTGAACTGGCAAGAAACAGGCTGACTTGGTCAATCTATCTTCAATCATCCAAATTGATTCATGCTTACAACACGAATGGGGTAATCAAATCACAAAGTCCGTATTCACCTCTTCCCACTTCCAAGTAGGTATATCAAACTCCAGCAATGTGCCACCAGGTCTTTGGTGCTCTACCTTAACCTTTTGGCAAGTTGTATTCTTAGCTACAAACTCTAATATATCTCTCTTCATACCGCAACTTCCCATAAGTTGTGGTACATCTTGGCGGTTCCTAGATGGATAGAGTAACACACACCATGCACTTCTACCATGATCCGCTGCCTTAGATCATCAACACATGGCACACATAATCTACTCTGGTACCTCAATAATCCATCTCACCCTTGGGAGAAAACCTTTACCTTTTAGTCTTTAACGGAACCCTTTATTTTGAGTAAACTAGAATCCTTATTCTAAATCTCTTTCACTTCAGACAGTAGAAAATATTCTGAACTACTCTAAACCCAAATATTCCCTTCAGCTAAGTCAACCAACCTCGCGTCCGATCTATCCAACCAGTGAACTTCCCAAACTAACTCTTTTTTATCATTCTTCAGGTGAGCAACACTGCCCATAAATAATCTACTAAGGGTGTTTGCCACTATATTAGCCTTGCCCAAATTATGTAACACACTCATGTCATAATCCTTTAATAATTCTAACTACCTTCTCTGATGAAGATTTAACTCCCTCTGAGTAAACCCATACTGTAAACTTTTTTTATCTGTAATAATATCAGCATGTACCCCATAAAGTTAGTGCCTCCATATCTTTAATGCAAACCCAACAACAGTTAACTCAAGGTCATTGGTTAAGTAGTTCTTTTTATGAGGCTTAAGCTATCTAGAGGCATAAGCTATAACCTTATCATTCTACATCAAAACATAACCCAGACCGATTCTAGAGGCATTATAATAAATAACAAACACATTTATACTATTAGGTAGTGCTAAAACTAGGGTTGAAGTGAGCCGAGTCTTCAACTCCTGAAAACTCTTCTCACAGGAATCTGACCACTAGAACTTAACTTACTTTTGGGTTAATATAGACATAGGGGATGAAATAGAACAAAAACCCTCAATAAAGCATCTATAATAGCCATCTAAACCCAAGAAATTTCTAATATCTGATGGAGTAATAGGTCTAGGCCAGTTTCTTACTGCTTCTGTCCTTTGGGGATCAACTCTAATACCATCACTGGAAATAATATGACTGAGGAAAGCTACTAAATAGCAAAAATTCATATTTGCTAAATTTTATGAACAACTGGTGATCTCTAAGAGTTTCCAACACAATTCTAAGGTGGTCTGCATGATCATCCTCACTACGAGAATAGACAAGAATATCATCTATAAAGACTATGACAAACATATCCAAATACTGTTTGAACACTCTGGTCATCAAGTCTATGAAGGTTGTTGGGGGCATTGGTAAGACCAAATGACATGACTAGAAACTAGAAATGACTATAACAGATTTTAAAAGTTGTCTTTGGAATATCGCATTCCCTTACTCTAAGATGATAATAGCCAGATCTAAGATCTATTTTTCAAAAATAACTTGCCCCTTGGAGGTAGTCGATAAGTCATCAATTCTAGGAAGAGGATATTTGTTTTTGATTGTGACTTTATTCAGCTGACGATAGTCAATGCACATTTGAAAATAACCATCTTTCTTTCTCATGAATAGGATGGGAATTCCCCATGGAGAGACACTGGGCCTTATGAAACCTTTATCTAAAAGATATTTAAGATTCTCTTTTAACTCTTATGCTCGGATGGAGCCATACATATGGGGGAATAGAGATAGGTTGAGTATCTAGAAGAAGGTCAATACAAAATTTTATTTCCCTATCGGGAGGTTACCCTGGCCAATCTTTGGGAAAAATATCTGGAAACTCATTAACTACTCGGATTGACTGAACTATTGAAGTCTCAAACTTAGTTTCTTTAACTCAAACTAGATGATAGATACACCCTTTTAAGATCAAATTTTTGGCTTTAAGATAGGATATGAAATGACTCTTAGGAGACATTGAATTACCTTCCCACTCAAAAACTAGCTCATTAGGAAACTGAAACTTCACCACTCGAGTGCGACAATCTATAGATGCATAATAGGAATGGAGTTAATCCATATCAATAATAAGGTCAAAGTATACCATATATAACTCTATTAAATCTTGTAACATGACTTTATGAAGGAAAGTGATAGGACAGTTTCTATAGATTTGTTTAGCTATAACTAACTCACCTGCTTAGGTAGAAATAAAAAGATCTTTTGAGGACCTATTTCAAAATTTACTGTATCTAGTGGGGTTATATAAGAGAAATTCAAATCGTGATCTAACAACACATAAACATCAAGATGAAAGACTCGAAGCATAAACGTAACAAAATATGGTGAATCCTCCTACTCTTGATGGGATGGTAAGACATAAAACTGATTCTAGTACTAACCACCACGGTACTAGATGATATGTCCTGAAGAGGGACTGGGCAACCTAGAGGAGCTGGTTAGCTTGAGTCTGGGGATAAGAATCTCTATTTCCCTGCCTAGCATGCGAACACTCTTTGATTCCATGTCCCAACTCACCATAACCATAACAATATTTTTGTCCCAATAAGTATTCACCAAGATTATTCTTACCACACTTAGAATATGGAGGATAACTGGGTTTACCACTCATACTATTCTGAGATTTAGACTTAGAAGTCTTACCTCTCTTCACCTATCTAGCTCTAGAAGTGGGAGCAATGGCTAAAGATGGAGCTAGTATAGATGAAACTATGAAGAATATCCCTCTCCATACTTTGTTTGGCCATACTCAAACTGACCATTTCTGGCCTTCTTATTTCCCCTCTCGCTTCCCTTCAACTTTTTTGCCTCAATCTGCTAGGCATAAATTATCAACCTAGAAAGATCCATGTCCCAAATAAGCATGGGAGTCCTACACTCCTTGACTACTAAGCTAGATACTCTAGTAACAAACTTACTCATACTTACCCTTGGTTCAGCCATCGTATCAAGGGAATACTTAGAAAACTAGTTGAACTTAGGCAGTACTCTTTCACTATTATCAAACCCTGCCACAGCTTCACAAACTCCTATACCTTAGCTTTTTTCATTTCACACGGAAAGAACCTGTCTAGAAACGCATCCTGAAATACCTGCCAACTCATAGGAGCTACATTATTACCTCTACAATTTTTTCACATAACCACCCAATCATACGCTACATCCTTCAACCTATAGGATACTAACTTTAAACTCTCCTCTTCAAAACCATACATAATCTGGGTGATTTTTTTCACCTCATCTAAATAAAGTTGTGGGTCCTCACCTGCTTTTGATCCAAAGAACTATGGCGTGTTCATTCTTATGAAGTTTTATATTCTGGCTACTGCTAAATCCCCATTATACTAAAGTAGGACTACCTCTTGATGGTTTTCCTGAACATTAGCAGTCACATCTTGGGCCAATACCTAAAAGGTAGCCCAAAATTAAGCATGGGATACATTCTCATTAAAAGGGTCAGCAGGCTAGGGTGGCTAGTTATCATTTTTGTGGGTGTTAGCTTGACGAGGAGGCATATTCAACTATCACATAAAACCATGAGTTAAAAGAATATAGATATATTGTAAGAACGATAGATCATGAAAGAAAGAGATGATTTCCTAAAATGTCCCATAGACTCTTGCTCATAAATGTGGCATGCTTCACACCCATGATTAAGACTCTACGTAATGTGACTTGTCTGACTTCGTAGGACTCTTATAACCTTAGGATCTGATAACATGTTTGTTATTCCCCAAAAATTAGTCCTGATATATCACACTATTCTCAAGACTATGAGTAGCCTTAAGCTAACCCTATTTGTATTCTACTAAATCTGAAGCTCAAAATAGAGGAAATATAGATATGAAATCAAACTAAATATGGAAATTTTTTTAAAATAAGCTAAAACAATGTGAATATAAATTTGAAAAATCAATGCTGGATAGTCTGAATCATATCTAGAAGTCTGACAAGCCTCTACAAATAATAACTAGAGAGCCACTAGAGTAAACCCCCAATTGAATAGAACTCTCTAAACATACTGAATCATCTATGCTAATAAGTTGAATAACTAAATACTGGGTCCCCAAACTATGAGGACTCACTAACTGTTGGGATATAGATATAGATGCTCAAAATCACTTATGCTAATGAAACTGAGTACCTAAACCAATATTATGAGACAATGTAGAACATAGATATATATATGGATCAGTACTTATGGATTGTACTGAGTATATGGGGGTGAATGCACAAGTAAATCAATGTCTCAACATCATCAAAATTTATAAAACAATGCATGATAAATGTAGATGACAAACAAAAGCTTCAATATCTGAAAACTGAATATCATAATCATGAATAGAAAAATATGTTATATAGATCTAGTGAGTCATATCATTAAGTTTCTAAAAGTTGTACTTGTATTCTATACTTAAATCATGTTGTCTAAGTGTAAAAAGAACTCATTTATATATCTGAAAGCTGAAAAATTTAATCTATAGCTAATATTTGTTATATGGCAATATCTGAATAAAGCTGTGAACCTCTACACTTAGTTCTAAAAGATTTTTTGTTATTCTTTTCTGTAGGATAGAGGAAAATACTTTTAAAAACTATTCTGAAAGTCTTTACTATTAGAGAGGTTCTTCTAACCGACATACACTATGTGAGCTATCATAGTGTCCAATGTCTAGTTCCCTTACGGGAAAACCTCATTTTGGGGAGAGGTGGCATACTCTTGCCAAGGAGTATAACCTGATCTAAGTTATCACATCTGTAACTGTCATCCATATAGAAATATGAATAATCTGATAATCTGAACCTACATTAGATCATATTTTTGGGTAATGTACTTCCTTTAATCTGTATGCTCATTCTCTTAGAAATCCACTTTTAAAAACTAATGTAGGAGTTTACAATGAAAACCTCTTGTAAATCTATTTATTGCAAACTGTTGCTAAATCTGTAAAGTTGATTCCAAATTTAAGCAGAGATCAAAAGATTGAATCTTGTTTAAAATCTAAAAATAACTAGTCTTGGGATGCTTAAAGAATAGTCATTCTTGAAATATCATCATACAAACTAGGGCTTGATAACCAATGCTTCAATTTCCTATCAAAAAATCATAATGTTCATGCTTGATAATGTAAATATTGGTAATTCAATTCAAAATCTAGAAATTACTACAATACGCATGAAAATACGGAAGTAAACATACAAATTCATCATCTAAATTTCTTCAAATCATAATCTTTTAACTAGCAATATTGGGTATGAACCCTAATTTGAAACTTGTGTAATTTCGATAAAATCATCTTTAAAACTAATTTTGGGCTCAAGGATGAAAGGATTATCCTTGTTGAAAAATCCTACATACGTTAATTGATTCAATTGATGAGAACACTTTATTTTGGATTCCTATTTGTGCTCTTGAAGATGGATTCTTGATTATGTTGAATTGGAATCCTTGAATTTTGAGTTTCCATGGAGAAAGAATGGTAGCATTTTGATTTTTGGGGATTAAGTTTTGTGTTCTAGGATTTTCTTAGAGAGTAATTTGATGAAAAATGAGCATATAATATTTAGAATAGGTTTAATCCTATGTTTTTCATGAATTAGGGGCTTGGGAAAAGACTAAACTATCCTCTTAAAATCAACTTCGGAAATTGCAAATCCCAATTTTTGGGCTCCACGATGATGCACCACTATCTCGGTGGCTTATTGTACTTTTGTGAAATGGAACTTCACCATGACCCGGAGCATTGCAGTAAGCCACTGGAAATTACCAAATGCCATTTAGGCCATCATCGCGATGCGGTACTATAGTTGTGAGCTACAAAAAATTGACAAATGGGATTCGAGACTCACCTTGATGTAGGCCAATCATAGTGGTCCACTATAAATCTAACAAGTATCATTTTTCATGTCACCGCCACGTGGTGCTACTCATTTTGAGACACTGTCTTCACTAAAAATGACATAACTTCTCAATCGAGTATCGGGTCGAGGCAAAATTGGTATTGTTGGAAATCTGAGCCAATTATCTACAAAATGGTAGATCTAGAGCTTAAAAATTATATATCTATCAAGAGATATTCTTTTTCAAAGCTAACCCTTAACAAACTAGAAGCTAATCTGAGCTAGGAAAAAGTACGAGGTATTACAACTTTCCTCCTCCCTTTTTCAAGATCATCAAGATTAGGGTTTATCTCACCAAAGCATCTTTTAAGTTTCAAAGTTCAAGCTCTCATCAAAAGTCAAGCAATTTCAGGTATGTGGGTTTATGAACAATGTTATTTTTCATTATTGTGCCCAAAAAGCATAATTTTAAGAGTCAATTTACTTAGTTTTGAATTACGGTTCATACCCAAATAACCATATTCTTGAAGTATGAAATTAATATGTGATAGAAAGATTTAAGTGTATCAAGGTTTACATATATTCATGTCTTAACCTGTAAGATTTATAATGTGATTTGAAATTCATTATCTTGACTTGGATGTTGTTGAAATATTTCATAGTGATTATTGGGCATAATTTTTTGTTACGAATTTCTATGAAATAAAGTATGAAATTCATGTCCTAAATACAAGTACTGAGTTTGCAAGAAGTTTATGTCCTTAAGCTCAATTGATATGTTCTATAAAATAATTTAAAGAAAAGCTTGATTTTTTGATCTAAATATATGACGTGAAATC
The DNA here is from genome assembly GCF_002878395.1 of Capsicum annuum. Lineage (NCBI taxonomy): Eukaryota > Viridiplantae > Streptophyta > Magnoliopsida > Solanales > Solanaceae > Capsicum > Capsicum annuum. The sequence continues at coordinate 85,910,798 of NC_061122.1, forward strand.
CACAAGTCTTCATATTGATTATGATTTAAAGTAAAGGGGAGAATAGCTACTTTTCAATATATAAATCCTTATGCTATTTAAAGGTGGATTTTTGAAATATGAGCACACATATATGTTGGGAGTAGTAATTATAACCGAGAAGGGAATACGGATAAGCATATCTAAAATTCCTAGAAACTACAATCCACTGCAGGTTAAGCTTTTTTCCAATATGGATGAAGTACAGTGATCACTTAAGTTAAGGTTTTATTCTGATGGCAAGGGTAGAATAGCTCTCCCCAATGTGGGTAAGATGTTAGACTCCATGGTAGATCACATAGTTTATATCGGTTACTAGAATCTCCCATAAGAAAGAATAAGGGTAAAGATTTTCTTAACCTAAGTATTATGGATCACTAAGTTTACTCTTATGCATCATTATCCATGTTTTATGATCTTGCAGTCTTTAGTTTTCTCAAGTTCAAGGTAAGTCATTTATACTTAGCATGTATTATTTGAAAGTTTACATATATATTCTATTCTTGTTTTACTTTTCATTCACCCCCACATACTCAGTACATTCCAGAGATACTGATCTACGTATATGTCTATGTGCTACATTATCCTATAATGTAGGTTTTGGTGCTCGTTTTCAGTAGCACGGTTGACTACAGGCATCATCACCTGCATCCCGACTTTTAGTGACTCCTCATAGTCTGAGGACCCACCATATCAGACTCCTGTTGAGTGATGAAAACTATTTTAGATATTTGATTTCCTTTTAAAGTTTGCATCAGTTGGGGTTTGTCCCAGTGGCTCTTTAGTTAACAGTAGAAGGTTGTCAGACAGTGTCTTTTCTAAGTTCAAATAGTTTATTTAAGGTTTCCAAAGTTAAAGATTTCTATTAAGTTGTGGAATTAATTATCTTCAGTCTATATTCATATAAAGGTTCACTGTACATGCGAGTTGTAAGCTGAATACATATCATGGGTTAGTTTTGGGATATTTGTAGTTTTGAGCATCGTGTAATATCCATGGGGTACTTCAGGGGAGTTATAATTTATTACTTTTATTAGGATTAATATCTAAATAAGACCATTTTTTCATTTATTTTGCCCAAGACTAACAAAACTACAATTGTTTATGGCACATGACATATCTAAGTTGGAACTCGGGGAAAGCCAAAAAAAACAACTTACTAGAATCACAGAGTTGCATCCTACTTTAACTCCCTAATTTAATCAAATGAGACAATTTCTCCACCAAATGACTACCAAGAACTAACTGTGGAGTGACTATCTTAGTCACTTTTATACATAAAAAAATAGCGAAAAAAAATAACCAACAAATGAGTCTATAATATGAGTTAAAGAAAATCTTCAACTACTAAACAATTAAAGAAAACTTCCAGTCTCTCTTATCTTCTTAAACTTGTGTGTAAACTACTAACTGATCAATCCCTAGAAACTTGTGAATCTAGCAGGCAAAGGACTGAGGGGTAGGACTTCTTAGGCTATCCATTGTCTGCCAACTTGTAATTTTTTACCATAACATAACAATATAACAAATTCAGTGGCGTTTGAGGAGGGTGGAGTGTATCTTGACCTTACTCCTACATTTGTAGTTTTGCGGAAAAAGAACGGGTTTTCGTGCCCCAAAAAATAAACTTAAATTCCCCCATGTTTGGAGTATGCATTTGATTTATCCAGACAATTTTAAAATGCATGTGATGTATTTTTCCTTTATTTTATATTTGATTCCTTGGACCATTCTATTATTATCCGTTTGTTCCTTAAGCATTTCATATAGGCTGAGGCTCTCGTTATCCTCGTGTGGCTTAGTGCATAGGTAAACAACATAAATTTCAGATGTTTGCTAGTTAATTTCCTTCTCTTTCGAATTTGTTATTTATTTTTTCTCTCTCCCAGATTATAAACATTCATGCACATTCCTCCACATCATTATACATCATAACCTATGTATATGAGTTAACCGTTTTACCAATATTTAAGAAAATAAATCATTCTAGTAATTATTCAAGATTGTACCTTATTATTGTAAAATAAATGAATTACTTAATTATGTAAATTTTTCCAAAAAAATATTCTCCTAAAAGAAAATTTACTACATAAATCACCCAAAAAATTTTAGAACCAAAGAAAAAAACCTAATGAAATAAAGGGACATAAGAAATTTTAAAAAGGAAAAAAAGACTCGTATAAAAAAAATATGGTATAGTAATGTATAAAAACATATTCTTATACATAACAGGCTTATGTATAATATAAAAATGGTGACACATAGCTACAGTAATGTACAAGTAAACCTAGTAAACCATATACTTATACATAACATGCATAAGTATAAGATGAAACACAATTGCTGAAAAAATCTAGAAAAAGGGTCAAACCATATAAATTGCATAACAAAAACAACCCTTATACATAACCCTTACATGTATAAAATGATAATTCTTCAAGCCACATACATACCGTTGACAAACCTTACACATAATCTTGTATGTATAAATAGCAGAATGGGTCAACCATATACATTGCATATCAATGTATATGGAGTAGAAATTTCAGCAGATCTCCCAAAACAAGTGCATTTTTACCCTTACACATAACATAGCTATGTGTAAAAATGGATAAGAGTGCATAGAATCGAGAAAAAAATATAGATTAGAAAGCAAATCACAAAATCTTTTGAAGTCGAGGTTGTCCTAATTTAGAGAATTAAACACATGCAACAAGGAAATCGTAAATTTTTAAGAAGATGATGAAAAAAAAAAGTAAAAGAAACTGTCAGATATCTTAAAGTTGAAGTTGTAAAGTTGAAAAAAAAACCTCAAAAATAATTTTTTGAAAAAATAAATACGGCTTGGATTGGAATGGCATTACAATGCTGAGATTTTGAGAACTATGAACATGCAACAATGACAAACAAATTTTTTTTATTTTGGTAAAGATGAAAAAAATTATGAAATCAAACAAACATCAAAAGTAATTGAAGAAAATGATTAAATTGAGCTATTTGATCAGTTAATGTTTGAATTTTGAAATATTGAAATCATAATATAATGGTTGCTTGATTTTAGGCATATATTATGGATTATTAGACGATATAAATAGGGTGTTTTTATATCTATGAGGATTTTAGAGAAAAAAAGTATTAAAAAAATGGGATATTTATAATTATTTTTTTATATGAGATATTATGTAATAACTATAACTAAAGATGTATATTTATATAAATTTCTCTTAATTCAAAGCAACTCCATTACTCTCTTAAGCTAGTTTTTGGCCCAAATTAACTATGGAAATTCATGTAACTTCACAAGAAAATGGCCCAAAGTTACTGTTATTAGAAACGTCCAAGCAAAATTGTAGAACTAAAACTAGATACTAAAACCGAACCAAAAATGCCTATAAAAATTTATAATACAAGAGGACTTGAAAATCATACTTTCGGGGTTGAAATAAAACTTCTTATTCTTAAAAATGATGGTCATGTTCCAAATTTTATGTCATGATTTTTTATGTTGAACTTCTATTTTTAACATGCATTTGTATCTCAAAAGTCGATATTTTTTCGTAAATATAAAAACTCCATAATTTCTGAAAGTGATAAAAACTTCCTTGACTCTTACCATCGTATCAAATGAGAAAGCCATAGTTCTTATAAACAAGGTATTCGAATATTCTAAGGCAAATCGCATACTGTGACATTCATTTCACAGGTCAATGCTTGCAATTGAAAATCCCTAATTTTTAAAATGCACATGTAAACACCTTAATTAGATTAAAGTTGACCTCGTAAGCACTATCAACTTTGTGAATGCACATCCAGAAAAGCGTTGTTCAACAAACACTTATGCCGAGTCAACGTCAAATTTAAGCTCCAAATTGCATGACCAAATGCCTATTTAGAAAGATTTGTTTCTCACAAATATCGAAATCATGGATAAAATTCAAATACCCAAACAAAAGTGTACAAGTTGTGCAAATAATCCATCGAGATCTCATTAACTACCCGCTACAATGGCTACAGTATACATACACATAGTTTTTTCTTCCTTTTATATATAGTTTATGGTTTCCTAAGAGCATATAGATAACTATTTGACCAAAAAAAGAAAGGAAAATTAAATTGCTACTTTCAAACACTTTCAGGGTCATTTGGCCGTAGAAAAAGTTGTCTTTAGATTATAGTCCTGCGATATAATTGTGAGATTAATTTATCCCATCTCTTAGTTGGAATAAAATAACACCAAGTTTGAAGACTAAATTTATCCAAGAATTAGTTATACCATCAACAAAACAAAATATAAATTTCATCCTGTGATATTTTATTGAAAAATAATTATTAGTAACATTCATTTTTTAGAAAGTCTAACATCTTTTTTGTGACCACAATTATTACATTTTTTAGTCTTCAATTCATTCATTAATAGATCATTTGACTTGTTCAATTGCATTTCGTCTTTAAATAGCTAGTCTTTAATAAAATTGAATGGCTTTTAACTATGCCATAATTGTTGAATATTTAGCTTTACTATGATGTGCTCATTTGCTTCACTATAATTGTTCAATATTTGGCTTTACTATGAGTTCTCATTCTCTTCACTATAACATAAATAGGAAGAGATGCCCATTTCTTAGATAATAATGATATAGTTTTCTACTTCATTCCGAGCTAAAATTTGACCTCGGCTGGCAAGTAAGCACTCTAACTTTGATAGTGCATATCTAGAGACCTCAAGTTGGTCTCAACTGGAAAATAAGGGCTCTAACTAATCCCTAATGTATCATATGGACACCCGATGCTGACATAGAACACTAATTTTGGTGGTGTCTAGATGATCATTTTGTAAGTCAGTATGTCCAATTGACACAGTAAGATGAGTTGTGGGGTCTAGACGTGCATACTATACTTGTCAACTAAGGCCAAGTTTGAGTGAGTGTTCATGTATTATGTTGTTAAAGGTTCCAACTCACTTCAAGAATGGTAGAGTCATGTTCTTAGCGATAGAATGATTTGGATCAATCCTTCCATCTTCATTTGTGTCTGCCTCTGGAAATGTTTGCTTATTGTCATTGACATCAGATATCAAAACTATAGAGGATGTCTAACAAATGAATAAAGTGACTCTCCTCCACCTTATCATCTGGAGTGTCAATTCTGATACGTACAGAATAACGAATACCATTGCCTTTAACTACTAATTCAACAGTAAATCAATCAAGTCAAGAGAGAGAGAGCATCTCAAATTTGAGATATCCAAAAGTATAACAATGCACATTTTTTAACAATTAGTGTCAAGAGTGTACAGTCAACCATATGCACCGTTGGCCCTCGAGGATTTCTGAGGTAAAACAAAATGTTTATGTTCGTTTGTCTCTTTCGTTATCCTAAGGTGCATGGATTTATGTAGTCTAGGTTTGACTTTTAAGTTATCATTGTAGCTAAGCTGATTGTGTCTACGTGTCAAAGCATTTATCAGGTGCGAGTCTAGAAGTATCTCTTGGAACTATTAAAACCCCCATATTGTTGTGTTGTTAAGTAAGAGTGGAGTTTTTTTAATGAAATTTGTTGTTTTATGCTTATTTCCCTCTTCCATCCTCTTTGTGAGCATATGGTATTTGAAGAGAATGCCCTATGTTTTAAAATTGAATTCTTTAATTTATATCTTAAAGCTCTACTATCTGATTCTGTCCCATTTACTGAAGATTGAGCAACAAGACATTGACCATACCATTTAAGATAAACCTGATGCATCTTATAGGTTAAATATACAACAGCATATTATGTGTAATCTCATACATGGGATCTGGGGAGAAATCCGCACCTCCTACAAATGGTATCAGAGCCTATACTGTTTAAAGTTACGGAAGTAATATATATTTGGATTTATATTATGTAGATGAATAAAGTACAAAAATTACCAAAATATAAAGAATTAAAGAAAATAATATCTAAAAAACGTAAAGAATTAAAAATAAGGATAGAAAGACTACAATATAACATAATTGTCAGAGTTAGTAAAAACTCAATAAATGCACAAAAACAAGAAACATCAAATTTAGAATCGACAATAGATAGTCTAGAATAGACATACCAACATGATCTATTAACAATTAAATAAAAAATGAACAAAGAAGAATTTATAATAGATGAAAAAATATATTAAAACCATGAATGATTAAAAATAAAATAATATTTTTTAATCTAGGAAGAAGGTATAAGAAAATAGGTGAACATTTGTATTTAATGTTAGAAAAAGAAGAATTAAAATTCGAAGATAAATTGACAGCTATGGTAAGAATAGAAAAAGAAAATGAAGAAATAGAAAGAAAAAAGGAAATAGAAAAAATAAAACAACAAACTACAGAAGAAATACGAAAAATAGAAGAAACTAAAAATAGTAGGATTGCTGAATTAGAAAGAGAACTACAAATGCTAAAAGATTTGTATGAAAAAAGACAGAATGAAAAAGAAGAAAAAGATAAAGAACAAAAATTATTAAATGAGATAAATCAATTTAAAGAAAAATTAGAATAAGCAATAAATAAATAGAAACCAGGGAATTAGAAATAAATACAATAGATGTTGAAGAAACAGATAATTATGATTCGGAATATAGTGAAACCTATACAGAAATTTTAACAAATACAAAAAATTTAGAAATCAATGAAAAATAAGAAGTAATTAATGAAGAAAGCTTAGAAAATAGAAACACAGAAATAAATACTCTTGATAAAAAAGAAAATGAAAATATAATACCTAGAACATCAGAAATAAGAAAACCTACATATTATAAGAATAACTTTAAAAGATATAATCTAAAAGATGAATATGACAAATGGACACCAAAACAAATAGTTAATAAAAATTATAATTTTTTAGACTTAGATTGTGTAATAGATATAGAAAAAATAATACAATTATGGATAGGATATATGACAAAATAATTATTAGATAATAATATAAACGTAACGGATGCACCAGAATATATAGAAAGAACACTAATAGAAACAGTGAAATTATTGTTTTCAAATTTAACTGAAAATAGCAAGAAGGTATTAAGAACTAATAAACCTACAGAAGGAACATCATCAACAACTACAACTAAATTAACACCTATAGAATTATTAAAAAAATATGAAATAGCTATAAAAGACGAATTTAGCAGCATGACAACAACAGAAAAACAAAATGAAGAGAAAGATACAAATAGAAATTTAATGTTAAAATTAGCAATATATAATATGTGTTACATAGATGAGTATACTTGCGCATTTAAAGAATATTATTATAAAGGAACATATAATACATAAGAAAGTAAAGAAATAAGAAAATTATATTTTAATAAATTACCTGAACCATTTAGTTCAAAAATAATAAAAAATTAGGATAAAGCAAAAATAGTAGATACTCTAGGAGCAAGAATAAAATTTTTACAACAATGGTATAGAAACCTATGTGAAAAAATATAGAGAAGAAATAAAAATGGAAAAAACATTAATAAGAAATTTAGCATGTCGCAAAGATAAAATAGCACCTCAATTTGGATGCGAAGAAAGATATTATAAGAAAAGAAAAAGACATAAGAAATATAAGAAATACAAAAAATCAAAATATAAATATATGAAACCAAGAAAAAAATATTATGTAAAAAATTATAAACATAAAAGACCATATAGGAAAAAGAAATCTATAAAAGAATGTACCTGTTATAATTGCAAAAAATTAGGACATTTAGCTAGAGATTGTAAATTACCTAAAAACCCAAAAAATAAACAAATATCAGAAATAAAAATAAAAAATACAGAATATATGCAGATAGATTATATAGATTACGAGTTAGAAAGTGAAGACAGTATATATGAAATTTTAGAGAATGAAACAGATAATGAAATAGATAGTGAATTAGATGAATTAAATGACTGAAGAAGATATAAAAATAATAACAAAGGAAGAATATTTAAGTGAAGAAGAAACAAATCAAAAAATAATATTTGATAGTCACATATTTGATGAAAAAAAAAGGAAAAGAATTAGATTTAAGTGTAGAAAAAATATTTAAAATACCAACAATAAAAAACATATTTAGTAAAAGAAAAGAAGAATACTACGTAGTAAGCCAAAAAGAACATGTAATAGACTGTAGATATGCAAAAGGTAAAGCTAGTATACCACTAGAAACAAAATGGTTAATCAATAAAGAAATAAACGATATAAAAATTAGAGACCCAATAAAATACGTACACTTAGGAGGTACAGAGATATTAATAAAAGCATGTTTCAGAGAAGGAATAGATACACCAATAGAATTATACCTAGCAGATGATAGAATTATAAAACCTATAGAAAAAAGTATAATAACTGCCATAAAAGAAAATTTAATATACCAAAAATTTAAATGTATAATAAGTGCAAATTATTCAGTAGCAATAACAGATAAAAATATAGATAAATCATTAGTATTATATTGGAAAATATCAGGAATAGAACTAATCCCAGGAAGTAAAATATTGATAGCTAGATGTAAAAATCTATATGTATTAACAACAAAACATAAAATAACGGGAAAAATAAAATTAAAAAAATACAAATAGAAAGTCCTTTCGAACAATTTGTAAAAACAATTGATAATAATGATTATAGTTATAGAGACATAGATATAGAAGAAAATTTAGAAATAATAAATGATAGAATAAGCACAACAAAAAGAATAGCTTACGAAAAAACAGAATCATCAAGTTCATCAAAAAGAACAAGTTATGAAACAAGTTCAACAACTAATTTAAACCAATATTAAATAATAGGAACAATAAATGAAAAAGAATATTTAATAATCTTAAATACAGGACAAGAAGAAAATTATATAGCAAGATATCTAATAAAAAATGAGGAAATAAAATTTGACAATAATATATGCCCAGATCTACCAAGAATTTTAATAAACACTAAAAATATAGTTGAAAAAGAAATAACAATAGGAGTTAGAAAAATAAAAATGGAATTTGAAATAAAGGCAGAAATGCAAAAAGCAGACATAATATTAGGAATAAAATGGCTAGAACAAGTAAACCCATATAATATAGAGCATACACAATTAACTATAACATATAATAGAGAGAAATTATTCTTAAGAAGAGCTTTAATGTGATATGAAAATATATGTATTAATGAAGATAGTAGTAGAAGGGTATTACAGTAGATATTATACGTCTATGATAGATACAGGAGCAGAAGCTAATTTATGTAGATATAATTGTTTACCAAAAAGTAAATGGGATAAATTAAAGACACTAATAATAGTTAAAGGATTTAATAACGAAGAAACTTAATTACCTATAAATCTAAGAATGTAAAAAGACAAGTATGAGATAAAATATTAACAATAGAAGAAATCTATAATTATGAGCTAACATCAAAAGATATACTTTTAGGAATACCGTTTTTAGATAAATTATACCCACATATAATAACTAGAATGGATTGGTGGTTTATAACACCATGTAAACAGAAAGTAAGAGCAAAAAGAGTTACTAATAAAATAAGAAAGAAAACTGATTGGTTAGAAGGAAGTGAAAAAATTACACAAAATTAGAAAATATAAAAAATACTGAAGATACAATAGAGTTGATCGTATTTTCAATAAATAAAAAAGAAATAACTATATTTTCAATATGTAAGATAGAAATAATTAAAAAAAATTTAGAACAATTACATAGTGAAGATCCATTAAAAGGATAGGAAAAATATAAAACCACTATAAAAATTGAATTAATAGATAAAAATAGCATAATAACCCAAAAACAATTAACATATAATTTTGACGATTTAAAATGCACATAGAATAATTATTAGAAAAACAATACATACAAAAAAGTAATAGTAAACATAATAGCCTAGCATTTATAGTAAATAAACATAGTGAACAAAAAAGAGGAAAAAGTAGAATGGTTATTGAGTATAGAAATTTAAATGCAAAAACCATGACATATAATTACCCAATACCAAATAAGATATTAAAAATAAGACAAATACAAGGATAGAATTACTTTAGTAAATTTGATTGTAAATCAGGATTTTACCATTTAAAGTTAGAAGAAGAATCTAAGAAATTAACCGCATTTACGGTACCACAAGGATTTTATGAATGGAATGTAGTACCATTTGGATATAAAAATGCACCAGGTAGATATCAACATTTTATGGATAGTTATTTTAAACAATTGCCTAATTGTATAGTGTATATAGATGATATACTATTACATACAAAGACCAAAGAAGAACATTTAAAATTATTAGAACAATTTATGGATATAATAGAAAAATCGGGAATAAGTTTAAGTGAAAAGAAAGCTAAAATTATGAAAAATCAAATAGAATTTTTAGGAATACAAATAGATAAAAGTGGAGTAAAAATGCAACAACATATAGTACAAAAAATAATAAATTCAAAAGAAGAATTAGATTCAAAAAAGAAATTACAATCATTTTTAGGATTAGTAAACCAAGTAAGAGAATATATACCAAATTAGCAGAAAATCTAAAGCCCTTACAGAAAAAATTAAAAAAGGATATAGAATATAATTATAACGAAGAAGATAAAAAACAAGTTCAGAAAAAAAAATACTTTGTAAAGAATTACCAAAATTACAATTTCCAGATGAAAATAGAAAATTTATATATATAGTAGAAGCAGATGCTAGTGAATGTAGTTATGGAGGAGTACTTAAATATAGATATGAAGAAGAAAAATTAGAACACCATTATAGATACTACTCAGATACGTTTAATGAAACAGAAATAAAATGGGAAATAAATAGAAAAGAATTATGCTCATTATATAAATTTTTATTAGCATTTGAGCCATATATTGTATATAACAAGTTTATTGTACGAACAGATAATACACAAGTACGTTGGTGGCTAACAAAGAAAATACAAAATTCAGTTACAACAAAAGAGATTCGGAGACTAGTCTTGAATATATTAAATTTCACATTTATAATTGAAGTAATTAGTACTAACAAAAATGTTATTGCAGATTACATATCAAGACAAAGCTACACAGACTGATATAATAGAAGAAGATATTCTAGAAAAGATATTCAACACCCTAACTATGCTTTCAATGAAAGTGGACAGTATGGGTAATGAAATAGAAAAACTAAAGACATTAGTTAAACTGAAGTCTATAGCTACAAGTCAGCTAACTCAGCAGTGTGTAGAGCTATGTCAACCGGAAGACATTAAAATTTCAGAGCTAGAAGGAGACGTTGGGACACTCCATAAAACCCATAACGTTTATCAATCTACAATTCCAGGTACAAGCAAAGGAGTTATTGGACAAAGATATCAGATATGAACTTAAATAAGACATTTGAAAAATCTTTTACACCAAAAATACAAAAAAACCTCTTGAACCTACCCCCATAAATTATCACATATCGAGATAATCTGAACCAAGATAAAAATTTTTGTAACTATACAGCCAAAAAATATATAGAAAATATCTACCGAGTACAAACTTTTCTAAACCTTAACCCCAGAGCTACAGATATCAAAGAACCCAACACAAACTATATAACCCATAGATTGCAAGGTCACAACAAGCTAATTGCACTACCCAAAACTAACCCAAGCCTAATAAAAACTTGTTTCGACTATGGATTATTAAATACCATATATACCCAAGATGGAGAAGAACTATCAGCTATGGAAGAATTACAAAAAATATTCAACATCTATAAAAGAGTAACCAAAGGAAATCTATTTTATATAAAGTGTTATACTGCACCAGTAGAGATATTATATAACGAGATAAAGCCAGTTATACAAGTTGTAAAAATAGGATTTACCAGAGATATGATTATCCAGAAGATATTGTACAACAGCCATAGATACCCAGAATCGAGATACCTGATTTTTATGCAAACAAACGACTTATTGGACTAGCTACAATTATTCAAGAACTAGCAAACAATTATACCAATGGAAACCGAATATGGAGCTATTAGTCAAAAGATCATCAGATGATTTATTCAAATTTAAAAGAACTACAACAAGCAGATATGGAAGATGTTAGACAATGGATAATGACATTACTAAACCCAGAAAAACAATCTACTGCAAGAGCAATTAAGAGAGGATTTATTTCAAATGGATTATTGACAAGATATTGCAAGATAATTGGACACAGATATCCTGATCATCAATATTGGAGATGTAATGGAGAAGATAATATTATCCCAGAAGTTCGGCTAGAATAAAATAAAAAACCAAGAAGATAAGTATGCCAGCTGGAAAGAAGATAAAAAAGCAGTAGATACGACAAGAAGAAGATATCAACGGAAACAATAATAGAGATAAAAGACAAGCTATTAAATTGTGAAAGCGACATGTAACAAACTTTCACAATTTTCTTTACGTAAATTATTAGAATTGTATAGGTTTTTGACTATTATTAGTCTAGGCTTTAATTAGTTTTTGTCTTTTTAGAAGACATTTGTAAAGTATAGTAAATGAGGTTAGGTAGATGTAGATAAATTTGTGAAGACTTTTTGTAAAGTTTTAGAAACGTGTAAAATAAGAAAGAAAAACTTTTGTAAAGTTTCAGATTATAAATAAAAGGCATCGAAGGTAGAATGAAAAATAAGCCTTTATGCGTTGAAGCAAAAAACTTTCTCTCACCAACAACAAATATTTTGCTTATTTATTAAAAATAGGTATATTTCAATGAAAAAATCTATGGAGGAACAAAGCTTAGAATTATCAAAACTACCAAAACAGGTATATTCATTTACTATTAGGAATAGCTAAATTCATAAATTCCTAACAATCATGATATGATAAAATAAGTTCATGTTAGTTGCTTTATAGTAGAATTATTCGAAAAATAGCATGTTAAGAAGTTTATTAGCAAAGTGGAAAAGGAGAAAAATCCCTAAGAACTATGCCATCCTAAAGGTGAAACCGGTGAGGTAAGAAAGCCGTGATAGCGGAGTAACCAAAGTAGAGGCCTGTTTAAGGGAAAAGTATCCAGATTACCATGCTAATAGTGACCGAAAAATATGTTATTTAAGAATAATCTAGTATATAGAAATCTAAAGCGATCATATTTTGTTATGTGCATGATTGAAGGGAATATTTTGAAAATAGAAATTTTATGAAAAATGAATAATTATTTATCTGACGAAATGGTAGATAAATTTAAAATATTTTTTTTATATGTACTTAAGGATATAAAAATAGTGGATATAGGAAAAATCATATTGGAAAAAATATTTGATAGAGATTTTATGACTAGAATTAATTATATACCACACCTACCGAACCACTCTTATAAATACTTACTTGCCAAACCCACACACTAACTATGATAAATTATGTATATTTAGAATTTTGAAAAAAAGATATGAGAAACATACAATTTGTAGACAAACAAATAAAAGCAAATTTAGACAAATACATGAAAACTAAAGATGTAAAATATATAGAATTCCTTAATGAAAATATGCAAGAACTACTTAGACTAAAACAAACAACTGAAAAATATTATGAAAAAACATTTAATCAAACCTAAATGACAGAAGATATTAAAATACTTGTTTTATATATACTTAGAGATATAGAAATTATGGACATAAAGAAAATAATATGGGAAAAATTATAAGATTATGAAGAGGAAGAATTATTAAACAGTATAGAAAACTTACACATATATTATGAACAACAATATTATTTTGATTCAGATGGATATTATACAGACTATAAATGTCAAGATATATTAAGAAAATTAGAGCAAACCAAGAAGACCTACATAAAGAAATTAATTATAGAAAATAAATTAGAGAAATAATGAAAAATTTAATAGAAAAATTAAAATGGATATATGAAACCTTAAAAAATCTAGAAAAAAGCAAAGATAAAAGTTTAGATAGTTTAAAAAATTCATTAAAAAGAGAACAAGAAGAAATAGTTAGTAGCATAAATAACCTCAAACAAGATATTAAATATAGTATAAATAGAATAGATTATTATACATTTAATTTAAAATAAAATGATAAATTAGGAATATCTAAAATATTGGAAACAAGAAATAGAAGAAATAAGAGTAACAGAAAACCTCATAAAAACAAATTTAATTGAATACTTTAAAACAAAAGATATAGAATATTTAGAATATCTTACAAATAATATAGAAGATTTACAAAAGCTAAGAGAAAAAACTAAAGAATATTATAGCAAAGCATTTAATCAAGTACCATTTAATCACCCCCCAAAATATGAATATCAGTAAAATAGAATATATTAATAAAATATATGAAAATAAAAAATACAAGAATGAAGAAAAACAGTTAATAAATATTACTACATAGAATTTAACAATTGCATAAATTCATGGATACATCTTACGAAAAGAATAAATCATTAAAAGAAATAAAAACCCAACTATATAGTTTATACCTAGAATACAAAAGGTTACATAATACTAACGAGGATCCTAAAACACTAGATAATTTAATTACGATAATATCTAATCTAAATTATGAATTAATAAAACATCTTAAGTCAAGAAGATAAAAATGAAAATTATTCCAATCAATAATATTCACAAAATACATAATATAAAAATAAATACATACGTATTTATTATCTAGTAAACTTACCACGCCTAATCCGCACCCCTTCTACCTAGACTTTACCCCTACCTCCTAATAGGTAAAGTGGTTATTTCCAAAAGACTCTCGACTCAAGTAACACATAGCAACACAGTTAGAAAAATACAAACATAAAATACAGAAGTAAAATAGACAACATATAATGGAGAAATCATTACATAGCATCAATGTGATTACCAAATCAAAGAAACAACACGCACTAATAGAAATTGAACGACAAGCAACTATGAGGCTAGTACTAATACGACTAGTATACAAGGAGAAACATGTACAAAGCACAAAGCCTATCCCATAGTGGAACGAGACAACATACAATTATATACTTACAGTGTATATTATTGTCAAAACATTAATTTTTGTTCTCTTTTGAATGTTCAAGCCATGTTCACATAGATAGATCAAACATCAGTAGCTAGAACTATCTTAAATCTTTTTAACCTATACGGTGAACATTCAGACAACAAGCGTACAAAAGTTCAATGCTATGAAATGTAAGTATTTACATGAATACTAGAATTTGATCAATTTCACATACAATTTTAATAATGATAATGCTCAATTTACACGTCAATTTAAGTGCAAGGGGATCGTCGTCAAAATATTACCTAACTTTGGAGTCGGGGTTGAATGCACGAGGAACAATGCAAGTGGCGACCAAATTAATTTGGTATGATAGATACAAGTAAAATTCAAAAAAATGGTACAAACAGATAAACTAGGGGAGATAGGTTCCTATACTAATATTTCTTTTTTGGTTTTTTCAAGTACAAATTTGGGGCTACGAATAATTAGAGTTTTAACAATTATGCACTGATATCGAGATTATGCATTACTAAGGGAGTGACATGTGGGAATTAGTAACCAACATCCATTTAGTAAGTTAAATATGGGTAGGCTTGGTTATAGATTTTGATGCTAGTCTTTTTACCAAACACCAAACTTTCACCCATTGATTCATTCGAATACCTAATAGGTGTATTCTACAATTGGTAACCACAACCTCAATCTAGGCATCTCTATTTCAAGGATGATACCCATGGAATAGTCAACCTCACAGTCACCCTTATTTATAAGATAGTAAAATTTTAGCAAACTACACACATAATTATCTATCATTGTTTTGGTCTATACACCCCTGTTTTGAGGATGATATGGATTCTTGAACTTCACCCAAAACCCTTTGTTTCTTATATAGCCTTGAGCTTTCTAGAGCTTGGAGCTTTCAGTCATCAAACCCATGTGGGTATTTGGAGCTTTCACCCATCAAATCCTAACCAAATAGCATAGCAATGACAAAACTCATAAACATGAACTACCAAATATATACTAACCAACAACAATCCACACACACTTTAACCCCTATTCACACATAACTCCAAAAGGGAGATTTAGCTACAAATAAGATAAATAAGCATAGATATACCCATGATCTCCATTAAAATAATTTGTTGAAGATTTAAGAGAATGTTAGTTCAAACTTGGCTCTCCCATAATATCAACAATTGAAGTGAGAAAATCTTCCACTTAGAAAGTTTTTAATGTATTTTTCAACCAAAATTTATAAAATATTTTCTCCTCCAAAAATGGAGAAAAATAAGTCTAGAGCTCAAACGTAAAAAATTGAGGAAGACGAGCTTGTTCCTTACATGATAGGGTTTGGGTTATTTTGTTCAATTTGGGATCATCACGTGTGCATTTACTAGTTTTCCCTCGTTCTAAACTCCTCCGCTAAACAGCAATTGCGCGAGTCTGATTGCGACTGTAGTTACGCAACCACGGTTATCTTTCGTGATTGCAGTTGATTTACTTTTGCTTGACTGCAATGATTGTTGTCAGTGGACTGTGACCGCAGTAACTGAGGCCTTTTTGCTCTAAGTCTTCAGATGTACTTTCCTTCTACTTTTTCAATCCATTTAAGCTCCATTCCACATCTTTCTATCTTTTCAACTCTATACCTGCAAAGAGTGGATATTAGTGCAATTACTTACAAATATATCTTATTCAAAACAATGTAATGTGTACGAATATTGTGTGAAAATAAGTGGTAAAATCACCACTTATCAACACCCCCAACTCAAATCCTTTGCTTGTCTTCAAGCAACATTACCTCTTACCATGAGATACAATTATTTATTCCCAAATTTTATGCCTTAAAGATCACAACGTCTTCAACTTTAGTCACCACTATAAGTAGCTCATTGCACATGGGCTAAGCTATTTTTCACTACCCCTCCCCCCCATCATAAGATGGACTATCAAAGGATACACAAGAATTTAAAAAGTAATTAAGAAATATAAACTAATGCTTTAGAGGTGACTCACCTTTTGACCAAAACTAAGGTATACTCCATTTACCTCATCCCTCGAAAGGTGACAAAATCACCTGCCTCAACTTGTTTCACATGCCTACCTCACAAGAAAAATAATTCCACACCCCAAACTACCAAGTACGGAACAATAAATTTTAAGTACGAAAATTCTCTCCCTCACAAAAGAAATAGTCGTGCAACAAGTGTCATATCATAAGCTTGCCCCAATTTTCAATCTCCACTACAAAGAAAGTAAATGAATGGAGATCTCAAAGGAATTTCTAACATTTTAGCATAAGTTAGAGTTAGGGAAGAATAACATTTGGGAACAACATGGCTACACCCTTCTTTGAACATCTACACCACTTTTTTCAATCTTCTTTCTTACTATGGGCTACTCTTCTTTGTTTTCTCTCTTTTTTCTTAACTACATTTTGCTCCCTTTTCTTACCCATTTATTTCATCTCTTTTTCTTGCAATTTTCATGTAGTTCTTTCCTTTATTGGGTCCTTTATTTTTTTAATTCCTTTATTTTCACACTTAGGTACATTTGACATTTTACTAACATTAACTGGCATCAAACTTCCTTACATAAACTTTCACCACCCCCAAGATTTTAGCTTCAAGTTGCATATCCAACTTCAAGGAGGGTATGGTTCAAGAGAGGGATAAAAAGAATGGTTCACAGTTTGTAATATATTTGCCAAAGAAAGGTCCAAAGGCTCAAAGTGGTTAACTAGGAATTATTGTAATACCCTGTATTTTATAAGATTAATTAAACTCTCAGTACATAAGTATTCATATATAAAATTTATAAAAATACTCAGTATTTTTCTGTTTAGAGCTTACCATTGCGTAAGAAATTTTGTCAGCTTTCCAACGATATAAAATTTGCCCAAATTTGATATCCAGGAGAAGAGTTATAGCATTTTTGTAAAATAGTGTACCACCTGGTACTTCATCGCATCACAGATGTGTGAAAATGGCATTTGTCAAAATCTAGTGAGCCATCGTGATCCCACCGAATCGCGCCATCAACTATTATCCCAATTGTCACTTTCCAATGTGACTTGGTGATAATGGAATGCCACGCAAAGGGTTAAATTCACATAGAGTGGGGTACCGAGATTGTACCGCATCACGCTAAGATCCCAGGTCACAATTGTCAATTTTTAGTGATACGGCGTGATAGCTCCATAACGCACCAAGGGCACAGATTGCGAAATTTTGATAAAAATTTAAAATGTTGTCTAGGGGCAAAGAAGTCTTTTCCTATAAATCCAATCAGTCCAGGTATGGGATTTAATTCCTAAAAATGTAATTAAGCCATTATTACTCACTTTTCCCCAAACAAAAAAAAACATTCTCTCCCTAGTAGAAAAACCCTAGCTTCAAGAAATCAAGAGCAATCCTCAAGAAAATCATCAAGGGATTCTAGAATTTAAATACCAGGTATGTTAGGTGTTCATCTATGAGTTCGTTTTACTCATAGAGTCCAAGAATACATTTTTTTAAAACTACAAGATTATTGATTCATGATTTTCATGCTTAAAATTGGATTGTATTTTTGTTCATGACATTAATTGAGTTTCAATCCATGATTCATTGTAGATTCCATGAAATTTAAATAGCATGTATATTGAATTGTGTAATTCCCATGTTATAATCCTTGAATTAGCAGGATTGGGTGTTGTAGACACAATGTTTACATACTGTCTATGTTTTTATGCATTAAGTTGTGCTACTCATCTATTTGATGGAATGTACATGTGAATTAAATGGTGCAACTATGACATGTTGGTATATGTACAAGCTTATGCCCTACAAGTGTTTGATAAAATATCTCTATGAATGAATTATGAACAAGTGGACATTGTTATGCTTTTCAAGATCATGCTATGTTATACTTTTCATGCTATTGAGTCCTGGGGGTATCTAATACCCGGCAATCTAGATGGTTACATAGAGCTATAGTAGTTACAAAATAGTCTCAGTAATGTCACGATCAACAGTACTCAGTCAGTTATAAAACTCAGTAAATTTAGTGTAGTTTAGTCAGTCAATATGATCAGTAATAGTTTAATCAAATCCAGTATAATCTAGTAATAAGTCTACGGTCTATTCAGTTTGGAGTAGGATTCAACACCTAGTGAACCCAAGGAAGGGAGCTCACCTACCAGTAGAGAGGTGATCCTTAGAAGCAGTCCTTGAGTTCCAAAACTACGTAGCCAGCGTAGGTTGAGACATTAACTTGCCATTTTAGGGTTGATGAGGTGTTTTAATCTGGAAGTTAAGGGTACCACCATTCTCATTAGACTACCTGGTAGAAGAGGGTAACTCGTCATCTTGTCTTTACCCGTGGCACTGTACTTACACCCTTCTAATTGGGGTTACAGGTTGGACCCCATTATCTTATTTGATGCATGTCGGTTAGATGATTACATCCCACAGTCTTAGTTTCAGTCTCTGTATAGAACTCAGTTCAGTTCTACAAAATCAAGACTGTTAGATACAGTCACTCAGCTATCAGAAATTCAATTATCAATAATCTCAGATTATCAGTTACTTAGTATCAAATCAGTACTCAGCTTCAGTTAAAGTTCAGATATAATATATACTTATAAATATATATGCATAGTATTGCATACTCAGTATTTATAGCAGTTTCAGTTATCCATGTACTCTTATAACCAGTTACTCCATATCATTCAGTCAGTTATTATTTATACATATGAACACTTACATTCAGCCTTACCTTATCTAGGATACCAGTACATTCCACGTACTGACGTATACTTTCTCTTTGTGATATGATGTCTCATATCATAGGTTCAGACGCTCAGGTTCCTGACCGCGCATAGACAAATTCAGTTATCAGCAGTAGTTTTAGTAGTGAGTCCTCATCTATCGAGGATATGCATTTATTTTAGTATTTCAGTAGTAAGAGTTAGTTGGGTAGTGAGTCCTCATCTATCGAGGATATGCATTTATTTTAGTATTTCAGTAGTAAGAGTTAGTTTGGGTCTTGTCCCATCAACTCCATATTCAGACAGTTCAGTTAGAGACTTTTCAGACTAGACTAGTTTAAAGAGTATTCAGATTTTAGATATTTTTGTCAAATGCTATTATTACCAGTATTATAGATTGTGAACCTTATGGAATTTCAGCCTATATTCCATATTTTTTTACAATATTATTATTCAGTTCTCACAGTAGGTACCAGCTCATGGGTTAGCTTGTCGTCCCTCGATATCATAATCACCATATAGCATCTGGGTACAGACTCGAGGCGTTACAAACATGGAACTGAGTAAGTCTAAGGAAGACTGTTACCTTAGGCTGAGTCTGAGTTTGTGGAAAAGAGGTAAGGATACTTGGTCCACATATCTGCTTCTGCTTCCTAAGTAGCTCCCTCAACAGAAAGGTTCTGCCAAAGAACTTTGACTAAGGGAACTTCTTTATTCCACTGTCAGCAAATTTGATTATCGAGGATTTAGACTAGAACCTCTTCGAAAGAGAGATCATTCTGAATAACTGCACCCTCTAAAGGAGCTATGACTGCTAGGTGACCAATGTATTTCTTTAAAAAGGAGACATGGAACACTAGGTGCACTGAAGCTAGATCTGAAGGCAACTCAAGCTCGTAAGCTACCTTTTAAAAATGATTGAGAATTCTATAAGGACCGACAAATCGGGGAGTGAGTTTTCTCTTTTTGTTGAACCTCTTCACCCTCTTCATGGGAGATATTTTCAAGTACACAAAATTGCCAAACTCAAACTCGACATCTTTTCTCCTCACATCTTCATACGATTTCTGTCAGCTCTGTGCTTCCCTAATCCTTTCTCTGATCAACTGAACCTTCTCTAGGGAATCAAATACTAAGTCAGTCCCTACTACTACGGTCGCACCATCCTTGAACCAACCAGTTTGAGATCTACATCTCCTACCATAACTAGCCTCAAACGGACCCATCTGAATACTAAAATGATAACCGTTATTATACGTAAATTTAATCAAAGGAAAGTGGTCATTCTAACTACCTTTAAAATCAACAACGCAGGCCCTTAATGTATTTTCCAAAGTCTGAATGGTCCTTTCTGCTTGACCATCTGTCTGAGGGTGAAAAGTTGTAATGAGGTGAACTTGGGTACAAAGATCCTTTTGGTATAATTTCTACAAGTGAGAGGTAAAATGGGTACCTCTATCTGAGATAATGGATACTGGGTCTTTTTGTAACATGACCAACTCCCTGATATAGAGTTTGGTGTAGTCCTCGGCTAAATAGGAAGTATGGACTAGTAAGAATTAGGCTAATTTAGTTATCCTGTATACAATGACCCAAATAGAATAATTTTGACGACGAGTGCGAGGTAAACCCATCACAAAGTCCATGTTCACTTCTTCCCATTTCTATATGGGAATACTGAACTCCTGCATAGACCTACTATGTTTCTGGTGCTCAACCTTAACCTGCTAATACGTTGAGCAATTGGCTATAAAATCTGCAATGTCTCTCTTCATCCCACTCCACCAATAGATCTCCCGCAAATAGTAGTAAACCTTAGTGGCCCCTAGATAAATCAAGTAACGTACGCCATGCCCTTCTGCAAGAATTCATTCCCTCAAGTCATCTACACCTAGCACATATAACCGACCCTAGCAATGCAACGCACCATCTCCTTCTTAGGTGAAAACCTCCATTTTTCGATCTCTGACCGACCTTTTCAGTTTAACTAGACTAAGATCTCTATCCTGTTTTTCCTTTACTTTAAAAGCTAAAGAAAATTCTGAACTATTCTGCACCCACACCCTACCCTCTGCTGAATTGATAAAGCAAACACTTAGTCGGGCAAGCTGATAAACTTCCTGAACTAATTTCTTCTTACCATTCTCAACATGAGCAACACTACCCATATACGACCTACTGAGGGCATTATCCACTACATTGGCCTTGCCCGAATGGTATAGAACACTCATGTCATAATCTTTCAATAATTCTAACTATCTTCTCTGATGCAAATTCAAATCTTTCTGAGAAAACACATACTACAAGCTTTTTTAATCTGTGAACACATCAACATGCACCTCATACAAATAGTACCTCTATATCTTTAAGGCAAACACTACAGCTGCTAACTTAAGATCATGGGTAGGGTAACTTTTCTCATGAGGTTTAAGCTATCTAGAGGCATAGCCTATGTCCTTACCTCTCTGCATGAGGACACAACCCAAACCTACTCTGGATGCATAACAGTACACAACAAACCCATATGAACCATCTGGTAAAGTTAGAACTGGGGCCATAGTGAGTCAAGTCTTCATCTCCTGAAAACTCTTCTCATAAGAATATTACCACTGAAACTTGACTTTTTTCTGAGTCAATATGGATATGGTTGATGATATAGATAAGAACCTTTCAATAAACCGACCGTAACCCAAGAAACTCCTGATATCTGATGGATAAATAGGTCTAGGCCAATTTCTCACCACTTTGGTCTTTTAAGGATCAACTCTAATGCCACCACCAAAAATAATATGACCAAGTAATGCTATTGACCTTAGCCAAAAATTCACACTAACTGAATTTGACGAATAACTGAAGGGCTCTGCGTGTCTGAAGTACAATTATGAGGTGATCTACGTGATCATTCTCGCTACGAGAATAGACAAGAATGTCATCGATGAATACTATAACGAACATATCCAAGTACTTCTTAAATATGCAATATATTAAGTCTATGAAAATTGTTGGGGAATTAGTGAGACATTACTAGAAATTCTAAGTGACCATACCGAGTTTAGAACGCTATTTTCAGAATGTCACATTGTCTAACTCTGATTTGATGATAGCCTTATCTGAGGTATACCTTAGAAAAGTAGCTAGCTCCCTAAAGTTTGTCAAATAAGTTATTGATTCTAGGAAGTAGGTATTCATTCTTGACTGTGACTTTGTTTAACTAACGGTAGTCTATACATATTTTGAGAGAACCGTCTTTCTTATTCACGAATAAGACTGGTGGGCTACATGGAGAAATATTGAGTCTGATGAACCCTTTGTCTAAAAGGTCCTTTAATTGTTATTTTAATTCTCTAAGTTTGGATGGAGCCATTCTTTATGGAAAAATAGATATGGGCTAAGTATTTGAAAGAAGGTATACTTTGAAGTCAATTTCTCTTTCAGGAGGAACTCCAGAAAGATCTTCAGGAAAACACATCTGAGAATTCATTTATTATTGGAACTGAATCAATACTAGGATTCTATAAAATAGAGTCTTTGACTCGCACAAGATGATAGACACATCCCTTGGATATCATCTTTCTCGCTCTAAGGTATGATATAAACTGACCCTTAAGCACTTTAGTACTACCCCTCCATTCAAGGACTGATTCATTGGGAAATTAAAAATGAACAATTGTGTTTCTATAATCAACTGAGGCATAGCATGAATGGAACCAATCCATTCTAAAAATCATATTGAAATCTATCATCTATAACTCTACTAAGTTTGCTGAAGTGACTTTCTAAGATATCATATTCAGACAGTTCCTGTATACCTGCCGGGATATGATAGACTGACCCACTAGGGTAGATACTGATAAAGATTCTTATAAGATTTCTAGTTTGAATTTAAAATTGACTACTATATAAGGAGTTACAAAAGCCAGAAAAGCACGTGGATCTAATAAGTAATAAATATGTAAATAGAAGATGTGTAACATACGAGTGACCACATCAAGAGAACTTTCCTGATCTTGTCTGGACTGAAGTGCATAAAGCCTATTTGGGCTTTCCCAACTGATGACATTAAAGATGGCACCCTGCTGATTCGAGCGACCGAACTGAGCTGATGAACGATTATACTGACCCTGAGAACCTGACTGAGGACAATCTCTGATTCTATGTCCTGGCTTGCCACACCTAAAATAAATATCACTGCCAGCTCTGCGAAAACCCTGATGGTTTCTACCACCCTTCTGGCAAAGAGGATTCATTTAAGCACTGCTGACACTACCCTAAGATTTAGAGCCTATTGCCCTATCCTTGTTACCATTTTTGAACATAGGGGCTGGAGCACTGGCTGAGGATGGAGCTTAAACTGATGATTTTGGATGGAACTAGGAACAGTTACCGCCTTCTGACTTAGGTTGAGTAAAATTAAAGCTACCTCTACTAGCTCTATTGTTCTCCCTCTCTTTCTTCTTATTCTTAGCCTCTTCTATTAGCTGAGGATGTAGAATAAGATTGTATATGTCTATCTCCTTAATTAACATCATTGTTCTGCACTCCTTCACCATACTCTCTAACATACCAGATACAAACTTCCTTATTTTGTACCTATTATCTACTACTACATAGGGAGCATACCTGGCTAACTGAGTAAACTTATAGGAGTACTCTTTCAAACTCATGCTACCTTGCATGAGATTGATGAATTCTAACACTTTGTCTTCTCTCAGCTATAAGGGAAAGAATCTATCTAGAAATGCATAGCAAACTCTTCCCACTCTATGGGCTCTACATCATCGCCCCTGTCTACCTTTCATTACTTAAACCACATATGAGCTATATCTTGTAGCTGGTAGATAGCCAATTCAGCACTCTTACTGGAAGTTACTCCCATAATATCTGTGACTTTCTAAACTTAGACGTGGAACTCTTATGGGTCATCTTAAGTGAAGTCTCGAATCCTGGATGCAGTAGTATTGGCAACTAGGTTGGCCTAAAAATAGTTGTACGTTCATTATGAGCTACTACAAAATTCGCTAGTCATGAACGCAGCTCTGAATTCTGTATGAGAGACAGGCTCGTCCAGAGGATCTATCTGAATGGGCTAAGGAGCTGACTGGTTTCCTGTTGTTCTTTTTGAGAGGTATGTTCTGTAAATAAAAGAAAGAAAAGAATTATACTGAGATTTTAACTTGAGCTCATACTCACTCGAATGACATGAATACTAAAAGAAGGGAAACTTTTCCTAAAAATGTCTCATTGACTCTTGCCCATAAGTGTAGTACGCTACACACACATACACAAGACTCTACTAGATGTGGGTTTCAAAGTCTCTAGGACTTCTTTGAACCTTAAGCTCTGATATCAAATTTGTAATGCCCGGAGTCTATACCCCGGATGGTACACGGTGCTTATAATCCCGAGTACTACAATCTAACCAATGAGCTAGTAGTTACTATGACCACTGAATAATAATACTATAAAAATATAGAATATAGGTTGAAATGACATAAGGTTCACAATCTGTAATACTGGTAATAATAATATCTAACAAAAATATCTAAAATTTGAATATTGTCTGAACTAGCCTAGTCTTAAAAGCCTCTAACTGAACTGTCTGAATATGGAGTTAATAGGACAAGCCCCCAACTAACTCTAACTACTGAAATTCTGAAGCTACTTAACATACTAAAATAAATTTATATCCTCGATAAATGAGAACACACTACTAAAACTGCTACTGATAACTGAATCTGTCTATGCGCGGCAAGGAACCAGAGTGTTTGAACCTATGATATGAGACATCATAGCATTAAGATAAAGTATGCATCAGTACGTGGAATGTACTGGTATGCTAGATGAGGTAAGGATGATTTCAAGGGTTCATATGCATAAACAATAACTGACTGAATAATATAGAGTAACTGGTTATAAGAGTACATGGATAACTAAAATTGTTGTAAACACTGAGTATGCAATACTATGCATATATGTATATAAGTATATACTATATATTAGTTTTTACTGAAGATGAGTACTAAGTTCTGATACAGAGTAATTGATAATCTGATATTACTGATAACTGAATTTAGATAGCTAAGTGATTGTATCTAATAGTCCTGATTCTGTAGAACTGAATTGGATTCTATACTGAGACTAAAATTGAGACTGTAGGAGGTAATAATCTAACTGACATGCCCCAAATAAAATAAATATGATCCAACCTATAACCCCAGTTGGAAGGATATCAGTACCATGCCACGAGTAAAGACAAACTGAAGAGTTACCCTCATCTGATAGGAACTCTAATAAGAATGGTGCTACCCTCAACTGGCAAGTTCAAACACCTCATCAACCCTCAACTAGAAGGTTGATGTCTCAACTTATGTTTGCTATGTAGTTCTAGAATGTAAGGACTGCTTCTAAGTATCACACTCTCTACTGGCAGGTGAGCCCCAATTCTTAGGTTCACTCAATTTTTAATCCTACTCCTAACTTAATAGACCTTACACTACTTACTAGACTGTACTGGATTTGAATGAACTATTACTGATTATATTGACTGACTGAACTGGACTGAATTCACTAAGTTCTTTAATTGACTGAATACTGCTGATTGTGACATTATTGAGACTATTTTGTATCTACTGTAGCTCTAGGTAAATAGCTAGATTACTGGGTATTAGATACCCCTGGATTCAATAGCATGAAAAGTAAAGTATAGGATGATCTTTAAAAGTATAACAATGTCCACTTGTTCATAATTCATTCATAGAGACATTTTATCAAACACTTGTAGGGCATAAGCTTGTATATATAGCAACATGTAATAATTTTACCATTTAATTCACATGGACATTCCATCAAACACATGGGGAGCACAACTTAATTCATAAGATCATGGACAACATGCAAACATGTAACTACAACACCCAATCTTGCTAATCAATAATTACAACATGGGAATTACACAATTCAATATACATGCTATTTCAGTTTTATGGAATCTATAATTAATCATGGGTGAAAACTCAATAAATGTCATGAACATGAATATAATCCAATTTCAATCATGTAAATCATGAATCAATAAACTTGTATTTTTAAGAAATGGATTCTTCGACTCTATGGGTGAAAGGAACCCATAGATGACCGCCTAACATGCCTGGGTATTTTAATTCTTGAAGCCCTTGGTGATTTTCTTGAGGATTGCTCTTGATTTCTTGAAGCTAGGGTTTTTCTCTTAGGGGAAAATGCTTTTTTATTTGGGTAATAGTGAGCTATAATGTCCTAATTACTTTTTAGGGATTAAATCTCATATCTGGACTGATTAAATTTATGGTAAAAGACTTTTTTGCCCTTGGATGACATTTTAAATTTTCTTCAAAATTTCATGATCTGGACCCCAGGCACGATGCGGTGCTATCGCGCCGTGTCACTGGAAATTGACAATTTCAACTTGGGTGCTTAGCGCGAAGTAGTATAATCGTGGTACCCCACTATATGCGAATTTAACCCTTGGCGCGATGCGCCTTGATTGCGAAGTCATACTTAAAAGTGTCAATTGGGAAAAATATTAGTGGTGCAACTCGGTGGGATTGTGATGGCTCACTGGATTTTGACAATTTCCATTTGCACCCTCTCCACGACATGATGAAGTACCAGGTGGAACACTATTTTACAAAAATATCTATAACACTTCACCAGGGTATCAGATTTGGGCAAATTTTATATCGTTGGAAAGTGGACTGAATTTTCTACACAATGGTAAGCTCTAAACTGAAAAATACTGAGTATTTTTAATTTTTTTTATATATGAATACTCAAGTACTGAGAGTCAAATTAAACTTGGAAAATATGAGGTATTACAATTATATTCATGCTTGGGTAGGCTTTTTAGGCTAGCGTGATTTCCAAAATCACAAAGGCGGCCTAAGATTATTTCTCCTACCAATTACAATCAAAATTACCTTTGAAAGACTAATGGAGAAATTTCTAAATAACACAAGTATACAAGAGATGCATGCAAATAGTTCTCCACACATAGACTGCAAAGTTCGCCAAAGGAGCTCAAATGTTCCTCTTTCTAGTGACAAATTTGGAGAACCTATTTCTATTCATAAGTCAAAATCTTGCGGCCCTACAAAAAGAGAAAAAGTTTTGTTACAACATTGCTCGCGTCCATGCCCTTGATTTTTCAAAAATTTTGGACGAAAGGGGCTGTTCATTTTACGTTATCACCACGCACACTCTGCTAAACTATGACTACAACCAAAGCATTAGTTTCATATTTTGGCTCAAAACTAGCAAACTAACCATATGGCTACTCAGACTTCACTAATGGTGTATGACATGATCCCAAATTTACAATATCCATGCCACAGGTACCCAGACTTCCCTTGCATCTTTGACATTTATGCTACGGGTACTCAAAATTCCCCTGCATCTATGCCTCAAACTCAAACACAATGCTTTTCCCTAAGAAATATCGCCACTCAATCTATAATTGGGAAAATCTTATCATGCATCATCAAAATCAAAATAAAATCTAAAGTAAAAAGAGAATCTAAACACTAAAAGATAAAAAATAGCATTATAATCCATAAAATGTGGGCACCATCAGATTGCCCAAATGTAGTATCTCAAAGAAAAGAAAAACAATATCCAAAACATCAACCAAAAATAATTAGCAAAGTACATATACGGGGGCACCCCAAACTATAATAATGCAGTGTCCTCACTGTAAGTGCAATCAAGCAAAAGTAAAAGGGTTTCCCTCAACATGCATCATGGGTTGCTCTTTCCTGTTGACTCTGTATCCTCACTACCATCCTTAGCATCTAACCACTCAGTGGGAGCTTCGCCATCACTGTTAAGCTTGGAAGAATGGAGTTTGGTATTAGGCTTCAAGGTTTTCCACAGACCCTTAACCACTTAATATATTTTGTTGAAGAATCTCTCTTTTCTTCTCTTTCTTTGACATCTTCTTATGTGATGCCTTGAGGTACCTGTAAGATATAGCCAGGGCTAAATAAGGTCTCTCTAGGATGGCTACTGTATCTCCTTATGTCTCCTATTCTTTCTTGTCTACATCATAATCTGCAATGGATATATATAAAGGACGACTAGCAGATGTCTCCCCCTATCCTTGAGGTAAACCTAGTAACAACTCTTTGATGGACCTGGCATCAACAACTAAATCATCAAAAATCCCAATGGTGGATGGATCATAAGATTCAGGATCCTCAGTGTTCGACTTGTTTGAGTCAACTTTTTGTTTCTTTTTGTGCCTAAGTGAACCTTCACCCTTTATTTTAAGTGGGTGATGAAGGGACTTGATTTCACCTAGGTAACTATAGAATGCTCTTCCACCCCTGCTTTTTTGCATTGTTTGGTAATAAGAGAAGGGAAGGGAAAAAGTGTACCATTCTGAATCTTGTATTGCCTTTATTCTTCAATTATAATTTGGCACACATTTTGATCAATGCAAGTCATCAGGTAGACTACCATGCGAGCTCTCAACTCAGTGAAAGATATCATGTGTGCTCAGGGTGAGACTCTACTACAGATAATGTGCAACCAGATTTTTTCCTCTCCTAAGAATTTGCATGTGGAGATTCCTCTTTTGGTAGCATCCTAGGAAACCTTTCTGTTTGGGCAAATGATGTTGGCTATCTAAGTTCCCAGCTCGCATCCCTTTGCTTCAAAGTCTGCCATGTCAGCATCCTGTAGCACATACACTTCATTAACTTGTTGCACTCCAAAATGCACATTTCTTCCCCGAATCTTTATTACTGGGTTTGCAAGAGAGATATCACTCAAACATGTGTAAAACTCCCACACCCATTACTTGTTTGTCTTATAATAATCTGGGGAAAAATATATCCACCTAGAAGAAGCAAGCCTATTAAAAATGCTAGATACTATTTTGGACCCCATCGATGCACACACCTCTCTCCAATAATAATTTGGCTCTCAGGATGTCATTGTTGTACTGTCTTTAAAATCCTAGGGCCATGAATTGGATGTGGTCGTAATCACTCATTGTGAAGATTATAACCTATAATCAATGTCAACTTAGGCCAGTATTAGTGTTATCACACCAACAACATGCTAGACCAATTAGATAAACTCATATGGTAGTGTTATGGGCAATTTTAGGGGCCGTAAATGTGTGCAGAAATTTTGATATATGCTAGTATTTGATCTCAGGTATGGCGATTGAGGAGCACCAAACGAAAATGTGGTAGCGCTATCGTGGTCATTGGGACCGCGATTACGGTACCTGAGACCAGGTATGATAGTTGTTGCACAGTATTCAGAATGCAATTTTAACCAAAATCCCTTCTTTCAACTAGGCATGTCAACATTACAATGAATACAGTAGAGCTTATAATGTGTGATTGTGGCCCCCCAAAATTTGAAAGAAATCAAACTACATACATTGGGGCGTTCAATCGAACACATGGAGTACACGATTACTTTAACATTTTTTAATCTCAAACTTGGGTACTCAAGACTTCCCCATTGGCATGTACACCAACTATAAAAGCCAACCACAGTGAAAATTACAACCAAACATTTAATTAGAAATGGAATCACTATTTTAGGATTTTTTCTAGACAACAAGTTCTAAGCATGAAATTATATCAAAACCAAGGAAATTGAGACAACTTACCAAAATAGAGGATACATGGGATGAGTTGGTACATGACAATGCAATACAAAGACACAAATTTGAGAGAAAATTTGAAAGTGAGATGCATGGGAAAATGTCATTCGAATGGTCTTTTAAATCTGATTCGATCGTGGTCGTGGTCCAAGTTATGCGATCGTGGTCATGCGGCCTCCGCGATCATAGTGGCACAGATCATGGTCGCGGTAATTGAAACCAAACAATCGGGTTTCCTGCACTTCTTATTCTTTCCAACATGCTAATTTGACACATTTCTTTTTCAAAGTAAATCAAAAGTTCTCTCAGCACCATATTTCATGAATTATGCATGTGAAAAAACAAGATCTACTCTATTATAAATCAATAAAAGGATATGTGCCACTTTTCATGGCGTGATGGGTTTCCTCCATCGAGCACTTAGTTTAATGCCATAGCATGATGCCTCAATTCCTTTCTTTTATGTTTCCACTTAGAAAATTTAAATTTGTGACCCAACTTTCATTCAATATGCAATGAACAACAGAGGGACAAAAGATTTAAATTTTCCTAGGTGAAACTTGGAAAATGTGAGGGAATGGCGAGCAAACCTCGATCTTGCCATTTTAAAAGCCTGAATCTTTTACCCAACTTCACATCTATTTTTTGGCTTGGCTCCTTGGGTAAAAGAGTGCACATCAATAGGCCATTCCTTATTCAACGGAAGTTAAATTCCTTGGCCATTGATGGGTGGGGCTCTATATTCTCCTTTGGAATGAAAAGCTCTAAAATATAAGAGTTGGGCTCCGTCCCCTCACAATTCTACATTTGTTCAAAGAGATAGATCCTCATCACATCCTATAAGCCTAATGTTGAAATATGGGTTGCACGTGGTCCAACACCTAATATTGAGTTTGCCTCCTCTAAAGTATTGTCACCCTAAAATGAACTAGAGTCATAATAAGAGGTTTGCGTTGGTTCTTCTTTTGACTCTAGTATCATTTCCTTTATTTTGTCCTCTCTTGCCTCATATGAGTTGGATAATTGGGAAGCCGTCGAGGATTCTTTTCTATAAAGATCATCATCGTTTCTTGGTTTATCTTTTTCCTCTTTGGAAATGAGCCATCTTGAGAGGTTTGCAAGAATCATATTATTGCATGATTTACTTGCCTTGATATTTTCCTGGTCAAACGCCCTGTAAGCTTAATGCAAGTCTTGTGAATTCTCCCAAGTTATAGTCACCCAATCTAAAATAGTTTAAAGCATTACTCTAAAATTATTGGGTCCATTTTGTTGCTCCTCCTTCTTTTTATCATAAAACCTATCAATCATATAAGAAGAACTAGCAACTCGGTTAGTATAATAAGGGGATGAGGCATTTTTGCAATCATCCCTATGTCCATCTTGACTTCCACATAAGGTACAAAAATACTCCTTATAAGGTTGAGATGGGGATCCCGTCTCTTCCCAGGGAGTATCGCTATAATCTCTCCTTGAGTGTGGTCCGTCGCAATATAAACATAGGTCAAATCCACAAGGAACAATGTAAGTGACGACCAAACTAATTCAGAATGACAGATACAAGTTAAATTCTAACAAATGGTACAAGAAGATAAAATAGGGTAGATAGGTTTCTATATTAATATTTCTTTTTGTGTTTTTCAAGTTTAAATTTAGGGCTACAAATAATTAGAGTTTTAACAATTATACACGGATCTCAGGATTATGCATTACTAAGGGAGTGACATGTGAGAGTTAGTAACCAACAACCATTTAGTAAATTAAATATGGGTAGGCTTGGTTATAGATTTTGATGCTGGTTTTTTGACCAAACACCAAACTTTCACCCATTGATTCTTTCAAATACCTAATAGGTGTGGTCAACAATTGGTAACCACAACCTTAATCTAGGCATCCCTATTTCTAGAATGATACCCATGGCATAGTCAACCTCATAGTCACCCTTATTTCTAAGATAGTGAAAATTTAGCAAACTACACACATAATTGTCTATAATTGCTTTGATCTCCACGTATCTCTTTGGAGGATGATATAGATTTCTAAACTTCACCCAAACCCTTATTTCAAAGATAGCCTTGACCTTTCTAGATCTTGGAGCTTTCACTCACCAAACCCATATGGGTATTTGGAGCTTTCACCCATCAAATCCTAACAAAAATAGCATAGCAATGACAAAGCCCATAAACATGAACTACCAAATAGATGCTAATCAACAACAACCCACACAAACTTTAACCCCTATTCACACATAACCCCAAGAGGGGGATTTAGATACATATATAATAAATAAGCATAGATATACCCTTAATCTCCATTGAAATGATTTGTTGAAGATTTAAGCGAATGTTACTTCAAACTTGGCTCTCCCACAATATCAACCATAGAAGTGAGAAAATCTTCTACTTAGAAAGTTTCCAATGTATGCTTAACCTAACATTTATACAATCTTTTCTTCTCCAAAAACTGAGGCAAAGAAGTCTAGAGCTCAAACCTAAAAAATTAAGAAAGATGAGATTATTCCTTACATGATAGGGTTAGGGTCATTTTGTTAAATTTGGGATCAAAACATGTGCATTTTTAATTTTTACATTGGGCTGAACTCCTCCGCTAAGCCGCGATCATGCGAGTCTGACATCGACTGAGGTTATCTTCAGTAATCACGGTTGATTTACTTTTGCTTGACTACTACGATTGCACTCAGTGAACTGCGACCACAGTACCTGAGGCTTTTTTTCTCAAGTCTTTAGTTACACTTTCCTGCTCCTTTTTCAATAAATTTAAGCTCCATTCCATATCTTTCTATCTTTTCAACCCTATACCTTCAAACAGTGGATATTAGTGTATTTTCTCACAAATATATCTCATTTATTCATTCAAAGCAAGGTAATGTGAACAAATGTTGAGTGTTAATGACTATTAAAATACCCACTCATCAAATAATAATAAGTCTGTCAAGAAACATACCTGAATCAACCATAGATTTTCTATCTTAAAATTAAGCGAAAGCACTTAGATCTTCTGTTCTTGACCAAACCTGAAAAAAATTTCTTCCTCTCTTTACCTTGTGCGCTTTAAAATACCATAGATGGAGTAGGTTATTTCTTTTAATAGGTAGAGAGAAGGCCAAACGGTTACTATCCACTTCCCATCAGAGTAGGTGACAGGAAGTTATAACTTTCCTGTACCTAATAATGTCCTATTATCAATTAAATAATTATTATTTATTAAATCAAATTAAAGTAATAACCCATGTGGCTAAAATCTACATTCTCCCACTTGGATCATATGTATCATTATTAACTTAGTAGTTTAAAAATTTTATCATTATATGCATAATCAGATGTCAAATCCTCCTTTCATTGGAAACAACTTTCGTTGTAATTAAATAAATTAACTAATATAATTCATAGTAGTTATACATTCCCTTATTTAATGTAGTCCCTTCTATGTACTACGTTATTAATCTACTATCCAACACAATCCTTATAAATACATAATGGTCCATCAATAATACTTAAAATACTTAATCAAAGCTAAAACCTGTCATCTTCATCCTTAATATAATGTATACAAGAGAAACAGGTAATAACGAAAAAATATATAATTGAGCTTAAAGTGTAAATTGCATGAACATAATAAAGTATTTACTTAAAGTCATTCATAACCACCAATAACGTCCATTTGTTTTACAAATTCAACAAATATTTTGGGTGGTAATCCTTTCATCAAAGGATCAATAGTCATAATCTTGGTTCTAATATGTTCAATTATTACTTTATTTTTCTGTACTTCTTCTTTAACCAAAAAGTATTTCAATCCATATGCTTAGCACCCTTCAAATATTTATCATTTTTAGAGAAGAAGATTGTAGAAGTATTGTTATAGTATATTTTCAATAGTCTTGCTACATTGTTGACTTGTTCAAGTCCTAAAATAAAGTTTTACAGCTAATTATCCCTAAGTGCGGCCTCAAACATGCCATAAACTCAACTTTCATAGTGGAAGCAACTATAATAGATTATTTTGCACCCTTCCATGATATTGCTCCTCCAGTTAAAGGAACATATATCAAAATGTGGATTTTCTTGAATCCACACAACCAGCATAATCTGAATCTAAATATTCAACCAGAACAAGATCATCGAATCTTCTATAAGTGAGCGTATGATCTTTCACTCCTTGTAATATTTAATACTTTATTTGCAACCTTACAGTGGTTCATTCCTAGATTACTTTGATATTGGTCAAGCATCCCAACAGAAAACTAATGTTTGATCCTGTACATGTCTGGGCATATATTTGGCCCTCAATTATTGATGCATAAGGAATGTCTTCATTTGCTTACTTTCCAAGCCATTCTTTGTATATTGATTGAGAATAAATTTATCTTCTTTCTGAATTAAAAGAGTCTTGGTGAGTAATTGTTCATTCTAAATCTCTGTAATACTTTATTAGAATAGGTTTTTTGAGACAACCCCAACCATCCTTGTGATCTATCTAATAATAAGTCTTTCCCAATTACTTTTGGACCGGAATGTCATTACAATGCTAAGATTTTGAGAACTATGAACATGCAACAATGACAACCAAAATTTTTTGATTTGGTCAAAGTTGTAAAGAATTAAGAAATTAAACAAACTCTAATAGTAATTAAATAAGATGATGAAGTTGAGCTATTTGATCAGTTAATGTTTCAATGTTGAAATCTTGAAATTGTCAGATAATGGTTTATTGATTTTAGTCATATATTAAGGATTATTAGTCGATCTAAAAAGGATGTGTTGATATGTATGAGGATTTTAAAGAAAAAATGTAAAAAAAATGGGATATTTTTAATTTGTTTAGTTATACGGAATATTATGTAATAACTATAACTTAAGATGTATATTTATGTAAATTTTTCTTAATTCAAAGCAACTCTATTACTCTCTGAAGCTGCTTTTTGGCCCAAATAAACTGCGGAAATTCATGTAACTTCACAAAAAAATGGCCCAAAGTTACTGCTATTAAAAACATCCAGGAAAATTTGGAGAACTATAACTAAATACTGAAATCGAACCAAAAAAGACTATAAAAAACTAAAATACAAGATGACTTGAAAATCATACTTTTGGGGTCGAAATAAAACTTGTTATTCTTAAAAATGATGGTCATGTTCCAAATTTTATGTCATGATTTTTGATGTTGAACTTCTATTTTTGATATGTATTTGTATCTCAAAAGTTGACATTTTTTTTTAAATATAAAAACTCTATGATTTCTAAAAGTGATAAAAACTTCCTTGACACTTACCATCGTATCAAATGAGCAAATCATAGTACTTATAAATAAAATATTAAAATATTCTAAGGTAAATTATATATTGTCACATTCATTTCACAGGTAAATGTCTGCAATTGAACATCCCTAATTTTTAAAATGCACATGTAAACAGCTTAATTGGATTAAAGATGGCCTCGTAAGCATTATCAACTTTGTGGATGCATATCCAGAAAAGTGTTGTTCAAATATCATAGACAAACACTTATGTCGAGTCAATGTCAAATTTAAGCTCCAAGTTGTTTGACCAAATGACTACTTGGAAAGATTTGTTTCGCACATATATCAAAGTCATGGATAAAATTCAAATACCAAAACAAAAGTGTACAAGTTGTGCAAATAATCCATCGAGATCTCATTAACTACCCGCTACAATTGCTAAAGTATACATACACACACAGTTTTTTATTCCTTTTGTATATAGTTTATGGTTGCCTAAGAGCATATAGATAACTATTTGACCAAAAAGAGAAAGGAAAATTAAACTGCTGCTTTCAAACACTTTCAGGGTCATTTGGTCGTAGAAAAAATTGTCCTGAGATTATCGTCCTGCGATATAATTGTGAGATTAATTTATCCTATCTGTTAGATGGAATAAAACAATACCAAGTTTGAAGACTAAATTTATCCAAGAATTAGTTATACCATCAACAAAACAAAATATAAAATTAATCTTGTGATATTTTGTTGAAAAATAATTATTAGTAACATTCAGTTTTGAGAAAGTCTAAAATCTTTTTTGTGACCACATTTATTACATTTATTAGTATTCAATTCATTTATTAATATATCATTTGAATTTTTCAATTCCATTTGGTCTTTGAATTGCTAGTCTTTAATAAAATTGAATGTCTTTTAACTATACCATAATTGTTGAATATTTGGCTTTACTATGATGTGCTCATTTTCTTCACTATAATTGTTGAATATTTGGCTTTACTATGATGTGCTCTCTTCACTATAACATAAATAGGAAGATATGTCAATTTCTTAGATAATAATGATATAATTTTCTACTTAATTCTGAGCTCATGAAACAAGAAGGATAATTCTTTCTCTTGATTATTCCTCCTATATTTTGTAGTCATGGTTTTCATATAATAAATCTTTGTCAGTTTCTGGCTCCTAGTTTATACTAAAAGAGCTTGTTGAATCCTTGGGATATACATTCATCGGGTGAAATATCCTTAAAGCCAATTTCTAACATGCTTAAGCTATGAAAGATTTCCTACAACTATTTGAGATGATATATTTTCCATAAGATTTACAACATACTGCACTTTATCTAATGAACCAGAAAACCCCTTCATTAATCCGTACACATTTAGATGGTAGTTGAATAGATCTTGGCAATTGTCACCGGTCAGGTTTCAAACACTAGCTGTGAATCTTGAGCTTCAATTGTCAGCACAAAGCTTGGAAACATTTGTGTTATTTTCTTAGAATGTAAAAAACAAGTTCCAAAAAAAATTTCTAGTTCAAATGTTTCAATATTAGATAAATATAACTAGAAATGGAATAATACATATACAAAAGCTGAAATTTGACCTTGGTTGGCAAGTAAGCACTCTAACTTTGATAGTGCATATCTAGACACCTCAAGTTGGACTAAACTGGCAACTAAAGGCTCTAAATAATCCCTAATGTATCTTGTGGACACCCGATGCTATCATGGTACACTAATTTTGAAGGTGTCTAGATGATCATTTTGTATGTTTAAGTGTCCAACTGACACAGTAAGACGAGTTGTGGTGTCTACATATTCATGCTATACTTGTCAACTAAAGTCAAGTTTGAGTGTTTGCTTATGTATTATGCTGTTAAAGGTTCCAACTAACTTCAAGAAGGCTATAGTACTGCTCCTAACGATAGAAGGATATCTTGTAACTAATTCCTTCCACTATGCTCGATCAATCCTTCCATATTCGTTTGTGTCTGTGTAAGACCCGGTAAAATTCCTAGTATAATTCAGTCCCATATAGCTTGTAATGAGGGGTACCATACTTCAAATTCAACAAAGTGTTGAGACTTAGAAATATTTTAGCCTTCATAATGGTATGACCTTATTTTCTATCCGTACAACCTTAGAATGTTTATTTTTATGTTGATTCATGATCAGGGATGTCAATAGGTCTTCTTAGGTGAGTTTCAGAATTTTCCGGCTAGTGTAGAGGCATGTTTGAGAGTCCAAAATTATGGTTGTGTGTGAGCTCCAATCCACCCCTAGGGAGCATGCGATAGATCATGCGGTGTACACTCCATTCCATAGCTCCAAACCATGCCTCGCATGCTCCATAGCACGCTCCTGAATTTATCAGCTCTTAGTTCCACATCTAGAGGGGTAAACAAGTAATTTTCCCACTTCATATCAGCCCTAAAACATGAGATTAAGACTTTATAAAGGCAAAATTCACTCATTATTCACAAATCCTCTCAAGAACAAACCCTAGGTTTTTCAATTCAAGGCCAAACTTTAAGCAATTTCCAACAATTCTCACAAAATCAACAATTAAGGTATGTTAGGTGTTCATCCTTGCGTTTCCTTCCACCCTTGGAGTTCAAGAACCCTTACAAAATCTCAAGTTAATAGTGTCTTGAATTTCATGTATCAATTGGGTTATTTGCATGTTCATGTTGTTTGTACGGGTTTTCAATTCAAGATTAAATTATAGTTTTCATGAGTATAAGATATCATGTATGAAATTGTTGTAATCCCCATGTCACAACCCTTGAATTGTTAATTGATGGTTGTAGTCATGATGCATCAACATCTTATTCATGCCCAAGTACAAGATTATGCCTTCTAGGTGTTTGAAAAAAATACTTAATTGAGTTAATTGTTTATTTGGGATTCATTGGTGACCCTAGTGTTGAACTCATGCCATTAATACATGTTTAAATTACTATTATATTAAAGCTATACATTGAAAATATTTGATAGAATGTCCTTATGGATTGAATATTGTATATATGATATGTTGGCATATGTCCCTATTTATGTACAAACTCATGACTTCTAAGTGTTTTGACAAAATCTCTAAGTGATTGCAATGTGAACAATTGACTATTGCCATGTTTCCAACTATTTCCACGTTCTATTAGTGTTGATACTATCGAGTCCTAGGGGTATTCAATACCTGATAATATAGCTGTTTACCTAGAATTATAGTAGCTACATAATAGTCTCAGTAATGTCATGAATAGTAGAAGTCAATCAGTTATAGAACTCAGTGAACTCAGTCCAGTTCAGTCAATCAATATAATCAGTAACAATTCAGTTATGCCTAGTATAGTCTAGTGATCAGTTCAGTATCCTTTCAGTTAGGGGTAGGATTCAACACTGAGAAAATCCAGGGATGGGGGTATTCCTTACAACATAGGGTTTGACCCTTTGTATCAGTCTCTGCGTTACAGAACTACACAGCCAGCGTAGGGTAAGAAATTTTCCTGCCATACTAGGATTGACGCAACCATACATATAAATTATGGGTCTTCCTACCAGATTAGGGTTTATCTAGCCCTGTTTGTATCCCTTGGCAAAGTACTAGCACCTTTCCAACTAGATTATAGGTTGGATCCCAAATCAATATATAATCGAGGTATGTTGGTTAGAATGATAACTCCAACAGTTACAGTTTCAGTTCCAGGCTCAGTATAGAACTCAATTCAGTTCTACAGAATCAGGACTATCAGAAATAGTCACCCAGTTATCAGTAAAGTTATTAAAAATCTCAGATATCATTCAGTCACTTATCAGAACTCAATATTTAGTTTCAGTATGATCCTAGATACAGTATATGTGCATAGGATTACATACTCCGTATTTACAATAGTCTTAGTTATCCATGTGCTCTCATTCAGTCATGTTCATATCATTTAGTCAGTCATCATCTCATGCATATAACCCATGTATATCAGTCTACCTCACTTAGCATACCAGTACATTAAAAGTACCGACACATACCTTTTCTTTGTGCTATGATGTTTCATATCATAGGTTTGGATGCTTGGGCTCCAGATCGTACTTAGCAGTTCAAATTATTAGCAACGACTATAGTTGTGAGTCCTCATATTTTGAGGACTGAGTTATTATTTTCATTATTTCAATAGACAGATTATATTCAGTTGGTGGAGTTAGTTGGGGACTTGTCCTCTCAACTCCCCATTTAGACAGTTAGAGGCTTTCAGAGTAAATTATTTCAGAGAGTTGTTTAGTTTTCTTTTCAGTATTATATCTGTATTTTAGTATTGGTTTTCAATATTGTGAACCTTATGGAATTTCAGTTATACTTCCACATTATTATAGTATTATTATTCAGTGCTTATAGCATGTACTAGTCTTGGGTTAGCTTGTGGTCCTTCAGGATTGTAAGCAACGTCTGACGTTTGGGGTGCAGACTCTGGGAATTACAAACTTGGTATCTAAGCTAGGTTATAAAAAGTCCTTGGGAGTCTGAAAGCCGCGTCAAGTAGAGTCTTGTGCATGGGTGTTGAGCGCACCACACTTATGGACGAGAGGCTATGAGGCATTTTTAGGAAAAGTTTCCTTCTTTCATTGTTCATGTTGTTCCAGTGAGCATGAGCTCAAGTTAAACTCTTCGTCCAATTCAAGTTTCCCTTCCATTGTAAAATATGCCTCCCAAAAAGACTAACGGAAGAAGAACTTGAAACCAGCCAGCACCTCCGCCCATCCAGGAAAATCCCTTGGATAATCATGTCTCCCATGCAGAATTTATGGCAAATTTTACCACTCTTGCTCATTCTCTGGCAAACCAGAAGGAATGTCTAGCTGCTTTTCAAGACAACCCAGTGTCTAATACTACTGCAACCAAAATTTAGGACTTCACCCGAATGAAACCTCCATCTTTTACAGGGTCTAACTCTGAAGAGGACCCACAGAAATTCCTTAATATAGTGTAGAAGGTCACGAATATTATGGTGGTAATAGCTAATAAGAGTGATGAGTTAGCCATATATTAGTTGCAAGATATGGCCCACTCATGGTTCAAGTAGTGGAAAGCAGATAGGACTGCAGATATAGGACCTATAGAATGGGAGGAATTTGTTACTGCCTTTCAAGATAGGTTCTTCTCGTTGTTGTTGAGGGAAGCTAAGGTGTGGGAATTCATTAACTTGAAGTAGGCATCATGACAGTAAAGAAGTATTCTCTCAAGTTTACTTAGTTATCTAGATATGCTCCTCATGAGGTAGCCGATAGCCGATCAAAGATTAGTAAGTTTGTATCAGGGGTGTCCGATAGTGTGGTCAAGAAGTGTATAACCATAATGATAATTAATAAGATGAACTTTGTCATATTAATGGTCCATACTCAGTAGATAGAGAAGAAAAATACTAAGGAGAAAGAGAGGTAGAGCAAGAGGGCTAGAACGAGTAGCTTCAAATTCGCTTAGCCTAAGTCAAAGAGTGGTAATCGTCCCCAGTTCTGCTCGAAATCTTCAGTACTAGCTCCATCCTCAGCCTGTGCTCCAGTGCCTAAAATAAAAAATGGTAATAAGGATAGGATGCCAGGCTCTAAATCTCTGGGTAATATTAGTAGTGCCCGAATAAATCCTCTTTGCCAGAAGTGTGGTAGAAACCATTAGGGTGGCTGTAGATCTGGCAGTGATGTATGTTTTGGGTCCGATAAGCCAGATCACAAAATCATAGTGTCCTTAAGTGGGTTCTCAGAGTTACCATTGTTGTCCCCTATCTCATTTTGATCGCCCATCTCAGCAGGGTGCCGCTTCCAGTGCCACCAGTGGGTAACACCCAAATAGACTCTACGCACTTCAGTCCCGATAGGATCAGGAAAGTTCTCCTAATATGGTAACTGGTACGTTACAAGTTTATCATTTATATGTTTATGCTTTGCTAGATCCAGGTGATTCTTTATCCTTTTGTTACTCTTTACATAGTTGTTGAATTCAGAGTCAAACACGAAATCCTAGTAGAGCCCTTCTCAGTCTCTACCCTGGTGGGTAAGTCTATATAGCCCGATGGGTATACAAGAACTGTCTGGTTATGGTATCTCAGAAAGTTAATTTAGTAGACTTAGTAGAGTTAGAGATGACAGATTTTGTCATCATTCTCAACATGGATTAGCTTCATTCATGCTATGCTTCAGTTTACTATAGAAATAGAGGTGTCTATTTTTAGTTCCCAAATAAACCTATCCTAGAATGGAGGGGTAGTACTTTAGTACTTAAGAGTCAACTTGTTTACTACCTTAGAGCGAAAAGGATGATATCCAAGGGGTGTGTCTACCATCTCGTTTGAGTTAAAGACTCTAGTTCAGAGACCCCAAATCTTGAGTCAGTTTTAGTAGCATGTGAATTTCCATATGTGTTTTTCAAGAATCTTCCCAGAGTCCATCTCGAAAGGAAAATCAATTTTAAAATTAAACTTAATCCAGATACTCAACCTATCTTTATACCGCCATATAGAATGGTTTTTGCTGAACTTAAAGAATTAAAAGAATAGTTGAAAGACCATCTAGATATGGGATTCATCAGGCCCAGTGTTTCCCAATGGGGTGCACCAGTTTTATTCGTGCATAAGAAAGATGGTTCTCTCAGAATGTGTATTGATTACCGTCAGTTGAAAAAAGTCCAAGTCAAGAACAAGTATCCACTTCCTAGAATCGATGACTTATTTGACCAACTTCAGGGTGTTAGTTGCTTTTCTAAGATAGACCTCAGATCAGGCTATCATCAGCTTAGAGTCAGAGAATGTGACATTTTGAAGATAACTTTTAGAACGTGGTATAATCACTTTGAATTCCCAGTTATGGTATTCAGGCTTACCAATGCCCAATAGCCTTCGTGGACTTGATGAACCGCGTGTTCAAGCAGTACTTTGACCTGTTAATTATAGTCTTCATCTATGACATTCTTTTCTACTCCCGACGTGAACATGATCATGCAGACCATCTTAGAATAGTATTACAGACCCTCAGAGCCCATCAATTATTCGTTAAATTTAGTAAATGCAAATTTTGGCTAAGGTCAGTAGCTTTCTTACGTCATGTAGTTTCTGGTGATGGCATTAGATTTGATCGTCAAAAGACCAAAGCAATGAGAAACTGGCCCAGACGCATGTATTCATCAGATATTAGGAGTTTCTTAGGTTTGGCTGTCTATTACCGTTGGTTTGTCAATGGATTTTAATGTATTGCATCCCCCATGTTCAGATTGATTTAGAAGAAAGTCAAATTCTAGTGGTCAAATTATTATGAGAAGAGTTTTCAGCAGTTGAAGACGAGACATACTGCAGCCCCAGTTTTGACTTTATCAGATAGTTCAGACGGGTTTGATGTGTATTGTGATGCTTCCAGAGTTTAGTTGGGGTATGTTTTGATGCATAAAGGTAAGGTCATAGCCTATGCCTCTAGGCAGCTCAAGCCTCCGAAAAGAATAACCCCACCCATGATTTTGAGTTAGCAACTGTGGTGTTTGCCATGAAGATTTGGAGGCACTATTTATATGGGGTACATGTTGATATTCTTACAAACCATAAGAGTTTGAAATATATATTCTCTCAGAAAGATTTGAACTTGTGTTAGAGAAGGTGGTTAGAATTGTTGAAAGACTATGTCATAAATGTTTTGTATCATCCGGGCAAGTCCAATGTAGTGGTTGATGCCCTTAGTAGATTTTCCATGGGTAGTGTTGCTCACGTTGATGACGGTAAGAAAAAGTTAGTTCAGAAAGTTCATTAGCATGCCAGGTTGGGTGTAAGTTTGGTTGATTTAGCTGAGGGTAGTGTTTGGGTGCAGAATAGTTTAGAATCATCATTGGTTTTTGAAGTGAAAGAAA
Organism: Capsicum annuum; assembly: GCF_002878395.1. Lineage (NCBI taxonomy): Eukaryota > Viridiplantae > Streptophyta > Magnoliopsida > Solanales > Solanaceae > Capsicum > Capsicum annuum. Next base: position 85,954,322 of record NC_061122.1, read on the forward strand.
AAAGGGATAGGGATCCCAGTTTAGTTAAGCTGAAAAAGTCAATCAAAGATCAGAAAATAGAGGTTTTCTCCTAAAGGAGAAATGGTGTGTTGCATTGCCAGGGTAGATTATGTGTGCCATTGTGGATGGTGTAAGACAACGGATTCTAGTAGAAGCTCATAGTGCGCAACACTCAATTTACCTAGGGGCCACTCAGATGTACTGTGACTTCTGGGAGGTCTATTAATTGAGCTAGATGAAGAGAGACATTGCAGAGTTTATAGCTAAGTGCTCAACATTTTAGCAGGTTAAGATTGAGTAACAAAAGCCTAGTGGTCCTATGCAGGAGTTCATTATTCCTACTTGGAAGTAGGAGGAAGTAAACATGGACTTTGTTACGGGTTTTCCTCATACTCATCATCAGAATGATTCAATTTTGATCACTCTAGATAAGATGACCAAATTAGCCCATTTCTTGCCAGTTCATAATTCATATTCAACCGAGGACTATTCCAGGCTCTATGTTAGGGAGTTGGCCAGATTGCATGGTATCCCATTGTCCATTATATCAGATAGAGGTACGTAGTTCAGCTCTTATATTAGAAAGTCTTCCAAAAGGGTCTTGGTACCCAAGTTCACCTCAGTACAACCTTTCATCCCCAGACAGATGGTCAAGCAGAAAGGACCATTCAGACTCTAGAAAATCTGTTAAGGGAATATGTTGTTGAGTTTAAGAGTAGTTGGGATGACTACTTACCCTTGATTGAGTTCGCGTATAATAACAACTATAATTCCAGTATTCAGATATTTCCGTTCTAGGTGCTTTATGGGAGGAGATGTAAATCTCCCACTAGTTGGTTTGAGGTAGGTGAGGCTGTAGTTGTTAGGCCTGACTTGGTGTTTGAGGCCTTAGAGAAGGCTCAGTTGATCAGGGAATGGCTTAAGACTGCTCAAAGTTGACAAAATTTGCATGTTGATGTGAGAAGAAAAGACCTCAAGTTTGAGATTGGTGATTTTTTGTACCTAAAAATCCGTCCCATCAAGGGAGTGAAGATACTTATCAAGAAGGGGAAGCTCAGTCCCCGATGACGTTCCTTACCGAATTCTCAGCCCTTTCAGAAAAATAGCTTACTGTCACGACCTAAGCCAGAGCCCTAGCTGTAACAAGCGTCTTGAACCATGGAAGCTCGAGCGCCCTTCTATATCTGATAATCATGCATAATACTCAAATAATAAATAAAAGATGCGGAATTATAATGAATGAAATCATGGTCATAAATCAAAAATTTGCTCAACAATATGGAAAATTAGATTTTCAACAACTAAAAAACATCTTTCTCAGTCTGCAAAATCTCTACTACATAAGACATCAATAACTTGTCTGAATCTGGGACAAGTCCCCATTGGACCTAAACCAAATAAAATAACAACTGACTAAAAAGAAATAGGCCATCCGGAATAAAGAAGGCTTACCAACTGCACACACTTCTTTTTTATCAGAACAAGTCTAGGGCTTAGCAGGACCTCTAGACTGAGTCTCAAACCCTGAAAGATATGGGGTCAATACAACTATACTGGTATGAAGAGGAATAAAAAATAGTGCATTTATATATATATAATAGATGAGAGAAAGTCATGAAAACATCATGCATTATATAGTTTAAAACATATGGGAAATTCTTTGATATTCATAAAACATTCTTGTCAATGCAGTTCTGATCTTTGTATTACTTCTGAATTATGTGGTCCACCCTACAATTCTACAACTCCACGAGCTATATAGAGTGCGCCCTCAATTCGGTGGCCGAGCCCCCAAACCAAGTTTTCTGCAAGAGTTGGAGTTTCTGATTCTAATACACCACAGGGCACTAGGCTAACGTATAATCCCTCTGAGGGACATAATAATCCCATATCGATAAAACACGATTTTGGGAAATGATTTTTCTGGTATTGCTCCTTCTTCGATTAACCACCTAACATCTCTTTATGCCCATATTTAGCCTTTTCTGAATATGTATCATTCTAAGTTCAAAATCTTAAAATCTGAAGTAAAATCCATATTATGTTATTTTTTGTGTTACTATGGCATTATCTTAATTGGTATCGTCATACGAAGAGTTGCAATTCATGTTTCTGAGACATAAAAATCATATCACAGTTTTCTTTCTCAAAGCATAAGGTTTAGACCAGCCAACTTCAAACAATTCAAGAAGATTCATTCTTCAATACATTTATCAAACTACATAAAATCATTCCTTCAATCATTTCAACATACATGTGGTGGTCATGTATTTTTGGCAAACCATGCAATCTTTCATTATATATTCAACATTTATCAACATGTAAAACTCCTCTCATCAATTTAAAGATCAATCTTACATCATTAAACAATAGTCAGGAACATTAATACCATGCTTCTAAATAGTAATCTAAAAATCAAGAGGCATTAAAACATGAGAGGGAGCATAAATAGTTATACTCTCAATTCAATTATCGACTTTAACCACACACACACACACACATATACATACATATATATATATATATATATATATATATATAAGATTTCAAAATAATTTAGTAGAAAGGCCTCAAGACCAAAACGGTGATGTCATTAAAGAATTCATAAAGGAACATTGTAATATAAATTCTATAACCACTTCAAAATTCATGATTTCACAAGGTTAAAAGTTGTTGAACAATTTCTTTATGCCCAGGAAAACTCCACGTACCTTAAATTGCTTAGAAGGAAGAGTGAAATCTGAATCATAGTTAAGTTCTTCAAATTCTTGGTTTTCAAGAGGACTCTTGATTTATTGGGGAGGGACTAGGGTTTTGACTTGAGATGATAAGAGTAGTTTCTGATGATATTTTTCCCTAAACACTCTTTAATTTTGTGTTACGGCAGAGATATGATTAAGGAAAATGACTGGATTTGCCCCAAGGCCAGTTATTTAAAATAAATTTGCAAACTGGGCACCGATGGGCCAACCGACATGACACGTCGGTATCATATCGATTTACTGCTTCATCGATGCGACCATCGATGCGGCGGTCGACTTCGCATCGATTCACTATTTCTAACATCCAAACACACCTCGAACACTGACCAAAAAATCCAAAACTTCCTCGACACATCCCTTTTACTACCCCAAACATTAAAAAACTTAAAAATTAACTTTCCGAGGTCGGGAAAGTCGTAAATAAAATCATCAAGGGTTAGGGGTTGAAAACGTGACTATGCTCTTTTGACATTTAGAAAAATTTTCAGATGATTGACCCTCCAAGCATACTATGAAGTGATATCAAGTCAAAAAAACTAAGGGGCATCACATTATCCCCTTCTTGGGGTCATTCATCCCCAAATGATGGCTTAGAGCATAGACAAACATGATTTCAAACATACCAAAGAAGATGAAAGAGAATAAATAGAGAGTAAATAAGTGATACCTTCTATGTCATTACACACTATCTCGAAGAGGCCTGGGTATCTAGTTCGTATGTCATCTTTTGACTCCCAAGTATCCTCCTACTCTTTTTTATTCTTCCATAGCACCTAGACCGAAGTTATCTCCTTACTCCTCAACTTTTGAACTTGGTAATCCAAGATTGCAATAGGCTCTTCTTCATATGACAAAGAATCTATCACTTTGATCTCCTTTACAAGAAACACTAGGGAATGATCTACAATACACATCTTCAACATGGACACATGGAAAAGGGTATGGACAGAAGCCTGATTTGCGGGAAATTCTAACTCATTAGCAACCTGTAACACCCTGATTTTCTAAATCGGAATGCTACATAGTACTCATGATCCTGAAGGACAACAAGCTAACCCACGGCTAATATCTGTACCTGTAACTACATAATATACATATAAAATACAGAAATATGAACGAAGAGGGCATAAGGTTCAATATTGAATAATAAAATATTTGAAATAAGGTGGTATCACAGTACTAAAACAAAACTAAAAATACTAAAGTCTAATTATGAAAACTCTATAATCATGTGAAAACCTCTAAACTGTCTGAATAAGGAGTTGAAGGAACATGTCTCTAACTAACTCCCTACACTGAAAAATAAACTTAAATACTGGAATAATAAATGTGACGATCATGTCCTAGAAAGATGAGGACTCACTACTTACTGAACTGCTACTGCTGATCAGGAATCTATACCTCAGAACCTATGGTGTAACATAAAAAGAAAGCACCATAGCGCAAATATGTCAGTACAACTAAAGTACTGAGTATACGTGGGGGTAGGCTAAATGCATGGGGTTTATATGCATGAACATGCATACTAATATGAATGTGAGAATACATACATACATACGTAACTACTATTGAACTCGTGGATATACTGACTACTTGAGTTTGAACTCTGACAACATGAGTTTCGTGATACTGAGATACTGAATGACTAATAACATGGATGAATGTATCTAATAGTCCTAATTCTAAGGAAAACTATCTGAGTTCCAAACTATATCTGAACATCTAAGTCTGAGATCAGTCCTAGCTAACGAGTGATCTCTGAAACTGACAATGAGAATACTCGACTGAATATGAGATTGAGATCAAGCCTGTCTGCCGGGTGATCTCTAGAACTAATAATAAGCATCTGAATATGGGACCAAGCCTATCTGACAGGATGGTCCAGGAATCAATGGAACTATCTGAGTTCCTTACTGAGACCGATGATTGTATCTGACAGTCCTGATTCCTGATTTTTACTCTGAAGACTGATACTGAAACTGTGACTGTGGGAGGTAGTAACCTAATTGACATACCCTAATATTGTACTGGTAGGGTCCAATCTTTGCCCTGATTAGAAGGGTCTCAATACCCTGCCACGGGTAGAGACCTCTACTATAGTTAAGCCTCTCTGACGGGTGACCCTGAACAGGAAATCAAGCCTAAGGCAATATAATAGTCAAGTATAGCCTTAATCTGACGGTTGACTCCTATCGTGCACTGGCTACGCATTTCTGGAGTATAGGGATTGCTACTAACGGCTCTACCTTTATAATAGGAAAAACCACTATCCCTGCACTCGCTCGGTGCTAGTCCCTACTCCCAACTGAAAGACTCTAAAAAGATTAACTGCACTGAACTGACTAACAAAACTGAACTGATTTATAAACTGATTAACTGAGTTGATAATATTTTCTTAGCTGAACTAAGTTGAATTCACTGAATTCTGTTGACTGATAAAAAAACTACTTGAGATCTGAAGTCTGACTGAGAGTACTGAAACTATTGGGACTACTGAACTACTGATATTTCTGAGTTTTTCTGAGTCACATGACTAACTGAAATCTATGGAGCATAGCTTGACTGAGGATGTCTTGAAACATGACACTAGCTCTAAGCACACAACTATAGTTTTTGGGTACAAGTACCCCCAGGACTCGATGGAAGGAAACTGAAACACATGACTGACTTCATCATAAGAGTAGAGTCCACAATTCATAATATTATAAGTAAGGTTTTCATAATAAGAATGATTCTCAATAAACTATCACATGATCGGGACTGCACACAACATGTATATACTTGCATGGCTTCAATAACATGGTCATTCCATATCACAATAATATCATGAGCATCTCATACAACATCTTCAATTCAAGACAATAGCATAGGGATCACATTGAACATAAACTTAGAACATGGAATAGTCATTTAGGACTTATTATGTCATAAAAGCATGATTTCTATTCCCTTAGGTTTTTTCACAAACACCTTACATGCACATATTAGGAATAGGTGGATTCATCAAGATTAAAAATATTCAACCACTAATTTCACATATTTATACATTAAATACTACTATATCCTCACATAAAACATACAAAGATCCCATCTTAGGCATCATCAAACTCCAACCATATTAACATCAACCACCAACAACATAAACATCATAATACCTAATTTAGAAGATGGTTCTTGAGCTTCATGGACGAAAGGAGTCCATTAATCAACTCACACATACCTTAGAAGGAAGATTCTTGATGATTGATGGAGAAATTTCCTTGAAATTAAATCTTCAACCTTAATTATGCAACCCTAGTTGTTTTTCTCTTTTAGTGCTCTTGGATGATGAACTTAAGATGTTAGTAGGGTTCTAATGTAATTAGGAGCTATATATTTCATAGGGTTAAGTTTAGGGACGTGTAAGGAGTGTTAAAAGACTTAATTACCCTTAGAATAACTCAAAATGGAGTGATAAGTTACTTGAAACCATAAGATATGTGCCGCATATGATATTGCATATATTTACATAGGTACCACATATGATATCACCTAAATTTACATAGGCGCCACATATGATATCACCTATATCTACATAGGCGCCACATAACCTATTGCCTATATTTACATAGGCGCCGCGTATTCTATCGCATATGCTTTTCAGTGGCTATGTACGATTGGTTAGGTGATGCACTCTACTTCGCAAAGCCATACCTCCTAGCTCGGGTAACGGATTTTGATAAAATTGGTATTGTTGGAAAGCTAATTCGATTATCTATAATTTGGTGGTTAGAAATATGCAGAAATACCACATCAACATCGAGTTATACTTGTTCAAATATGACCCTTACGAAATTGAACAATAAAACTTGTTGGATTCAAAATCTCTTAGTTTGTATTACCTTAAGTGACTCATATGAACATGCTTAACGCATAATAAACTATATTATCGCTAGAATACTCATTCTAAGTCATGTACTCAAGTATGAATCACAGGATAGGATATTTCATATGTAGGAAAAATGTTTCTTCTTCCAGCTTAGAAATATGCGAGGTATTACAATATCTCCCCCTTGGGAACATTCGTTCTCGAATGGAAATTAACTAAGGCGGGAGAGATGATAAGATGAAGTACGTACAAGACATACACTACTGAAACATGGGTTCATGACTGACATGACTGAAAGGTAAGCACAACATACTGAACATACATATCTGATGCATGGGAAGCTGATTCATTAATATAAGACTGAGGATTCTAATAAAGCGAGTTTTCTCAAAATAAGAATACATATCTGATGCACAACTGAAAGGCTGAATCCATGCATATCTGATGCATGATTACACGACTGACATGATATGTAAATTTATGAGTGAAGATACTGATAAATAGTACTTTCTCTACTAAACACGTATATCTAATGCCTGAATATCTGACTGAGCTGACTCTTGAAAGCTTGACTGATTATGCCATGGCACTTGATAACTAATTTATAACAGGAACATAAAAGCATCAAGAAAAGGTGGGGTATCTCCCCTTTGGCACACTATATCCCTCTAGGAATATTTACCTTGTTGAGATACTGGGGTTTGCACAGGGCATCTACGAACTAGATTATAACTAAACATTGGAGAGCTAAGACTAATGCATGATGCATGAACTGAACTAGACCTTCTAATGTTACAAACTAACTCATGTGGAAACATAAGCTCAAACGAGCGCAAGATATCTAACAATGCATCCAATGATTATGAAAAACTTGTAACATACCTGAATCTAGGTTGGGGAAACTTTTTGGATCATGGTGAGTCTGGAGTGAATAGAGTTGATTCTGACTCTGACCACTATTTGTGCCAGGATTTACCGCCTGCTCATGCGAATCTCTACCTTTCTGAGCTAATACTCTATACTTTTGCATTCTGTGGCCTGTCTTACCACACCCAAAACATACCTGACTATTAGTTCTGCATGCACCTAGATGATTCTTTCCACACTCTCCATAAAGCGGATAAGTATGCTCACTTCTAACACTAGTCTGGGCTTTGGATCCTGGCGCCCCACCATGACTAACATCTTCAAAGTTAGGTGTGGGCACACCAACTGAAGATGGAATAGGGGCTGAATTTTTCTAACTATTGTGAGAACGATTACCACCCTGTGACCCAGCCAAAGAAAAGTTGTAACTACGTATTCTGAGTTACTTATTAGATCTCTCCCTCTCTTTAGACTTATCTGCCTCTATCTGCTGAGCATGCATCATTAACCTAGAAAGGTCCATGTCCCTATTAAGCATAGATGTTCTACACTCTTTTAATAATAACCCAAACACACCAGTCAAAAACTTACTCATACTCGCTCTGGGGTCAGCTATCAAGTTAGGAGCATACTTAGCTAATTGATTGAACTTAAGACAATACTCCTTCACTGTCATGGAGCCTTGTCTCAGGTTCATAAACTCTCCTACCTTAGCTTCTCTCATCTCTAATAGGAAAAACTTATCTAAAAAGGCATCCTAAAATATCTCCCAAGTCATGGGAGTTGCATCTTCCCCTGTACTCTTCTTCCGCAACATTACCCAATCATGAGCAATATTTTTCAGCCTATAGGACGCTAATTCCACACATTCCTCCTCTGACACATGCATGATTTGGGTGATCTTCTTTACCTCTTCCAGATACAGCTATGAGTCCTCACCTATTACTGACCCAAAGAATTCTGGAGGGTTCATTCTCATTAAATTTCTGATTCTGGCTGCAGCTGAATCCCCATCTTGCTTGGGAGGGGCTGCAGTCTGTCGGTTGCCCTAAACACTAGTGGTCATAGCCTAGGCTAGCGCTTGAAAAACTGCCCGAAATTCTGTATGTGATGCATTCTCATTTAAAGGATCTGTGAGCTGTAGGGCTGACTGATTCCCTGTTCTCTCTTTAGGAGGTATGTTCTACAAACAGAAGAGGAACAAGGATTAAAATGAGAGTTCAACTTAAGGTTTTGCTCACTGGCATGATATGAGTACTAAAATAAGGAAAACTATTCCTAAAATATCTTATAGCCTCCTGTACATAAATGTGGCGCGCAACACACCCATGTACAAGACACTACTAGATGCGGCTTTCAGACTTCCTAGGACTTTATTGAAACTTAGGCTCTAATACCAAGTTTGTAATGCCCCAATTTTCTGAACCAAAATGCTACATGGTACTCATGACCCCAAAGAAACACAAGCTAACCCATGACCGATATCTGTACCTATAACTGCATCATATACATATAAAATGTTGAAACATGAATAAAGAGGGCATAAGGTTCAATCTTGAATATAAAATATCTGAAATAAGGTGGTATCACAGTACCAAAATAAAATTGAAAATACTAAAGTCTAAATCTGAAAAATCTATAATCGTCTGAAATCCTCTAAACTGTCTGAATAAGGAGTTGAAGGAACATGTCTCCAACTAACTCCCTAAGCAGAAAATAAACTAACATACTGAAATAATAAATGTAACGATCATGTCCTCTAAAGATGAGGACTCACTGCTTACTGAACTGCTACTGCTAATCTGGAATCTGCACCTCAGAACCTATGGTGTAACATAAAAAGAAAGCACCATAGTGCAAATACATCAGTACAACTAAATTACTGAGTATACGTGAGGGTAGGCTAAATGCATGGGGTTTATATGCATGAACATGCTAACTAATATGAACGTGAGAATACATACATACATACGTAACTACTACTGAACTCATGGAGATACTGACTACTTGAGTTTGAACTCTGACAACATGAGTTTCGTGATACTGAGATATTGAATGACTAATAACATAGATTACTGTATCTAAAAGTCCTAATTCTGGGTAAAACTATCTGAGTTCCAAACTATATCTGAATATCTAAGTTTGAGATCAGTCCTAGCTAATGACTGATCTCTGAGACTGATAACGAGAATACTTGACTGAATTTAAGACTGAGATCAAGCCTGTCTGCAGGGTGATCTCTAGATCTAATAATAAGCATCTGAATTTGGGACCAAGCCTATCTGACGGGCTGGTCCAGGAACCAATGGAACTATCTGAGTTCCTTACTGAGATTGATGACTATATCTGACAGTCCTGATTCCTGATTTCTACTCTGAAGTCTGATACTGAAAATGTAACTGTAACTTTGACTATAGGAGGTAGTAACCTAACTGACATTCCCTGATATTGTACTGGTGGGGTCTAATCTTTGCCCTGATTGGAAGGGTGTCAATACTGTGCCATAGGTAAAGACCTCTACTATGGTCAAGCCTCTTTGGCGGGTGACCCTGAATAGGAAATCAAGCCTATGGCAATATAGTAGTCAAGTATAGCCTTAATCTGATGGGTGACTCCTATCCTACGATGGATACGCAGTTCTGGAGTATAGGGATTGCTGCTAACGACTCTGCCTTTATAGCGGGAAAAATCACCATCCTTGCACTCACTCGGTTCTAGTCCCTACTCCCTACTGGAAGACTCTAAAAAGATTAACTGAACTGAATTGAACTGACTTATAAACTAATTAATTAAGCTGATAATATTTTCTTATCTGAATTAAGATCAATTCATTGAGTTCTATTGACTGACAGAAAAGCTACTTGAGATCTGAGGTCTGACTGAGAGTACTAAAACTACTGGGACTGCTGAACTACTGAGATTTCTGAGTTTTTCTGAGTCACGTGACCAACTGAAATCTATAGAGCATAGCTTGACTGAGGATGTCTTTTAACATGACACTAGCTCTACGCACACAACTATAGTTTTTGGTACAAGTACCCCCAGGACTCGATGGAATGGAAGGAAACTGACACATATGACTAACTTGATCATAAGAGTAGAGTCCATAATTCACAATATCATAAGTAAGGATTTCATAATAAGAATTATTCTAAACACACTATCACATGATCGAAAATGAACACATGTATATACTTGCGTGGCTTCAATAACATGGTCATTCCATATCACAACAATATCATGAGCATCTCATTCAACATCTTCAATTTAAGACAATAGCATGGGGATCACGTTAAACATAAACTTAGTACATGGAATAGTCATTTAGGACTTATAATGTCATAAAAGCATGATTTCTATTCCCTTAGGTATTTTTACAAACACCTTACATGCACATCTTAGGCATAGGTGGATTCATCAAGATTATAAATATTCAACCACCAATTTCACATATTTATACATTAAATACCACCATATCCTCACATAAAACATACAAAGATCCCATCTTAGGCATCATCAAACTCCAACCACATTAACATCAACCATCAACAACATAAACATCATAATACATAATTTAGAGGATGGTTCTTGAGTATTATGGACAAAAGGAGTCCATGAATCAACTCACGCATACCTTAGAAGGAAGATTCTTGATGATTGACGGAGGAATTTCCTTAAAATTGGATCTTCAAGCTTAAATATGCAACCCTAGTTGTTTTTCTCTTTTAGTGCTCTCGGATGATGAACTTAAGATGTTAGTAGGGTTCTAATGTAATTTGGAGCTATATATTTTGTAGGGTTAAGTTTAGGGACATGTAAGGAATGTTAAAACACTTAATTACCCTCAAAATAACTCAAAATAGAGTGTTTAAGTTACTTGAAACCATAAGATATGCACCACATATGATATCACATATATTTACATAGGCGCCGCATATGATATCGCCTAAATTTAGATAGGCACCGTATATGATATCGCCTATATCTACATAGGCGCCGCATATGCTATCGCCTATATTTACATTGGCGCTGCATATGCTATCGTATATCCTTTCCCGTGGCCATGTGTGATTGGTTAGGCAACGCACTCTACTTTGCAAAGCCATAACTCCTTGCTTGGGTGTCGGATTTTGATGAAATTGGTATCGTTGAAAAGCTAATTCGATTCTCTATAATTTGGTGGGTAGAAATAAGCAGAAATATCACAGTAATATCGAGTTATACTCATTCAAATATGACCCTTAAGAAATCGAACACTACAACTTGATGGATTCAAAAACTCTTAGCTTGTATTATCTTAAGTGACTCATATGAAACATGCTTAATGCATCTTAAGCTATATTATCGCTAGGATACTCATTGTAAGTCATGTAATCAATTATGAATCACAGGATAGGAGATTTCATACGTAGGAAAAATGGTTCATCTCCTAGCTTAGAAATATGTAGGGTATTACACAACCCCACATATCCTTCTCACAATCTGATATGGTACTATATAGCGAGGACTCAGCTTCCCTTTCTTCCTGAATCACATGACTTCCTTCATACGGGAGACCTTTATAAACTCCCACTAACTAACCTCAAATTCTAGCTCTCTTCTTCTAATATTGGCATAGGATTTCTGACGACTCTATGCTATCTTGAGTCATTCTCTATTGACTTTCAACTTCTTTATTGCCCGATGAACAAGATCAGGTCCAAACAACTGTGTGTCCCCAAATTTATACCACCCAACTGGTGATCTACATCTCTTTCCATATAGAGCCTCAAAAAAATCCATCCTAATATTGGCATGGTAGCTATTATTGTAAGAAAACTCTATCAATGACAAATGATCTAGCCAACTACCTTTGAAGTCAATTACATAAGCTCTCAATATATCCTTAAGGTTCTGAATAGTACATTCAACTTGCCCATCCGTTTAGGGGTAGAATGCAGTACTCGGGTTCACTTGGGTACCTAAGCCCCTCTAAAAAGATCTCCAAAATTGCAAAGAGAATTGTATACCTCTACTGGATATAATGGATACCGGTTCACCATGCAAACAAACTATTTCCTTAATGTAGAGTTTGGCATAATCATCTCCCGAGTAGTTAGTCCTCACAGGCAAAAAGTGTGTTGACTTAGTTAGCCGATCCAAATTACCCAAATAGAATCATACTGGTTTTGGGACCTCAGAAGGTCCTGTGATGAAGGACATATTAATCATCTCCCATTTTCACAAAGGCAAGGATATCTCTTGGGAAGTACCACCTGGTCTCAAATGTTCCACTTTAACTTATTGGCAATTCAAGTACTTGGAAACAAAATCAGCCATATCACACTTCATATTATTCCACCAATATAACGTTTTAAGATCATGATACATTTTAGTAGAGCCTGGGTAAATTATATACCTCAAAGTGTGAGGCTCGTCAAGAATTCTTTTCTACAATCCATCCACATCTGGCACACATAACCTGCCTTGAGATCTAAAAATTCCATCACTGCCAATTTCAAAAGACATCACTTTCTGTTGACCCACATTTTTCTTGATTTCATCAAAATGGGATCCTCTATCTTCTTCTCCTTAACTTCTACACAAAGAGAAGATTTAGTTATTTCATGCACCACTATTCCTCCATCTTTGGAGTCCAGAAGTCGCACCCCTAGATTGGCTAGTCGATAAATTTATTTCACCATCTCCCTTTTTCATTCCTCAACATGAGAAAGAATGCCCATAGATAGTATGCTAGGGCATAGGCTATAATATTCTCCTTGCCCAGATGATAGTGCAGGCTTATGTCATAATCCTTTAACAATTCCAACCAATGCCTTTGCCTGAGATTTAATTCTTTCTACGAGAAAATATACTGTAAAATTTTATGGTCAGTAAAAATATCAACATGTACCCCATAAAGATAATACCGCCATATTTTAAGTGCGGACACCACAACCGCTAATTCTAAGTCATGGGTAGGGTAGTTTTGCTCGTGCACCTTTAACTGCCTAGATGCATAAGCTACCACCTTACCATATTGCATAAGTACAAAACTAAGTCCCACTCGAGATGTATCACAGTATACAAAAATACCATCTGTACCCTCAGGAAGAGTCAAAACCAGTGCAGTAATCAACTTTTTCTTCAACTTCTCAAATCTATTCATAGAAGAGACATACCACACAAATTTTACCTTTTTCTGTGTCAACCTGGTAAATGGAGAAGCTATCGAAGCAAAACTCTCTACGAACCTTCTATAATATCCTGCAAACCTAAGAAACTCTGAATATTGGTTGGAGTCATAGGTCAGGGCCATTTTCTCACTATCTTAATCTTTTGGGGATCAACTTTAATTCCCCCATTAGACATAATATACCCAAAGAAAGCAATAGAATTAAGCCAGAATTCACACTTAGAAAATTTTGCATACAATCTATGATCCTTGAGGGTCAGAAGGATAATTTGGAGGTGATTGGCATGATCCTCCTCACTTTTAGAATAAATCAAACTATTATCAATGAAGACTATTTAACAAACAGATTCAGAAACTGATGGAACACCCTATTTATTAGGTCGATAAAGGTTGTAGGAGCGTTAGTCAAACCAAAGGACATAACTAAGAATTCATAATGACCGTATCGAGCTCGAAAAGTTATTTTAGTAATGTTATCCTCCTTAAACTTCAACTGATGATACCCCGAATATAGGTTTATCTTTGAAAAATACTTAGCAACCTAAAGTTGGTCAAAGAGATCATCAATTATAGGAAGGGGATATTTATTCTTGATAGTGACCTTATTCAGCTAGCGATAGTCTATAAACATACGGAGGGAACGATCTTTATTATGTACGAAAAGTACAAGCGCACCCCAGGGAGAAATACTAGGACAGATAAAGCCTTTATTAAGAAGATCTGTTAGTTTCTCTTTTAACTCCTTCAATTCAGTAAGAGCCATTCTGTATGGCGGAATAGAAATGGGATGGGTGTCTTACAGTAAATCAATACAAAAATCTATCTCCCTATCAGGTGGTATTCCTAGGAGATCATTGGGAAAGACATCTAGAAATTCATTAACCACAGGGACAGACTGAAGAGAAGAACTTTCAATAGTAGAATCTTTTACTCAGATTGGATGATACAAATACCCTTTGGAAATGAGCTTATAGGATCTAAGGTAAGATGTGAATTTCCCTTTAGGTGCTAAAGAATGACCTTCCCATTCTATCACTGGTTTATTAAGAAAAAAAGAAGTAAGCTTTTGGGTTCTACAATCTAGCATGGCATAACATAAATGGAGCCAGTCTATTCCTAAAATAGCATCAAAATTAATCATGTCAAATTCTATGAGGTCTGCCATGATATCATTACTAAAAATAGACACAACACAATTTTATATACCCTCCTAGCCATAATAGAATCACTTATAGGAGAAATAGAGAAAGGTTCTATAATAACTTCAGGTTTAAATCCAAAATCGACTGCCACATATGAGGTCACATAAGACATGATAGACCCTGGATCAAGAAATACTTATACATCACGGGAGAAGATTTGTAACGTACCCGTGACTACATCTGGTAAGGCCTCTGCCTCCTGGCGATTGGATAAGAAATACAACTGGTTGCGTCCACTTTCTATAGCTAAAGTAGTGCCTTTCGGAGGTAGTAGTGGCGCGGAGGAGTTTGCTTAGGACTTAGCACCATAAAGTTTCCTTCTAGCGGAAGGGAAATCTTACTGGAAATGACCTGCATGAACACAAATATAGCATAATCCTACCCAGCTAGCACTTTCCTGGGTGATACTTACCGTAGGTCTCACACTTTGGAAAAGTCCTATATGGTTGAGCCACACTACCATGAGACAGGGTACCTTGTGCTCCAGATCCATGATTAGTGTGTAAATTCTGAGATCGTTGGTCAACTGGAGGTTTGGGCACTGAAGCGCTGGCTGTAGACTGAGCATTACCCCAAAACTTTTTCTTTTGCCCCCTATTACCCCAATTACCGCTCTGTGGCTGATTGTGGTTTTGGTCTATTGGTCGGGCTATCTTGGCCTGCCTATTCTTCTTCCTTGCTTCAACAACTCTCTTCTTCTGCTCCTCAACCTACTTTATATGAATAGATAATCAAGAGAAGTCCGTATCTCTATTCAACATTGCCCCCCTGCACTCCAACACCAAGTCATCTAAAAGGCCAGATACAAACTTTCTTATACGGGCCCTCATGTTTCCTACCACCTTTAGAGCATAAAGAGATAGTTGATTGAATTTTTGGGTGTACTCTTTGATGCTCATCTTTCTTGTTTCAGGTACATGAACTCTTCAGCCTTGGACTCTCTCAACTCCCGGGAAAGACTTATTCCAGGAAGGCTTCCACAAATTCGCGCCACATAAAAGGCTCAACACTATCTCCTCTCAAATATTCCCACTCATAGTACCACTAATTTTCTACCTCTTTCAGTTGATAAGCAGCTAGTTCAACCTCTTCTACTTTATCCACATGCATCACTAAGAAGATTTTTTCCATCTCGTCTATGACTTCTTGTCGATCCTCCTCCACGCTTATACCAGTAAACTTAGGAAGGTTTAACCTCATAAACTTACCCAACCATGTAGCCTTAGATATAACAGATGCAAACCCAATATCTTTCGACCGTCGAGCCTATGAAGACACCAACTTTGCGATCATATGCATCAACTATCTGAACTTAGCATTTAATATCTTTTTCTTACGAGGTTGCGTATAGTTAGTCCCAGATCGGGGAGCCCTGGGTTGACTGATCTAGATAGGAAGGACTTCTGGAGCAGTAACAAATTTAGGAGTAGGAGCCCTATTATGTGTCCTCATCCCATGGGTAGGATGGACATCATTAGTTTGGGCATTCGGATCATTGAAGCGACGTGGAGGAATGATAGCTTTTATGAAATACAAGAGACCATTGATTAGGGGATATTTCAGACACTACAGCATGAACAAAATCACAATAAAGAGAGACATTCCTAAACACCTAGTAGCCTCCTACTTATGAATGTGGTGCACTGCATACCCATAAATAGGACTCTACTCGACATAATTTTGAAGAGACCCTGGGACCATGAACCATACTTTGATACCAAGTTTGTCATGACCCGAGTTGGGGTCTTGGCCATAATAAGCTTCCCAAACTATGGAAGCCCGAGTGCCCTTCTACATCTGGAAATCATACACAATACTCAAATAATAAATAAAAGATGCGGAGTCATAATAAACAAAATCATGGTCATAAATCTGAAATCTGTTCGACAATATAGAAAATAAGTCTTTCAACATGTAAATAATATCTTTTTCAGACTATGAAATCTCTACTAATGTAATGCCCTGATTATCTAAACTGGAATGCTACACTGTGCTCATGACCCCAAAGGACCTTAAGCTAACCCATGAATTATATTTGTACCTGTATACTGCATAATATATAAATATAAATGCAAAACCATGAACTAAAGGCCATAAGATTCAATACTAAATGATAATCTGAGTAATAAAAATATCTGAATAAAGAGGTATCACAATACCAAAATAGAACTAAAATGCTGAAGTTTGAATTTAGTATGTAATTTAGTCTGCATCTAGTCTGAAAGCCTCTACTGTCTGAATAACCTAAATAAGGAGCTGATGGGATATGTCTCGAACTAACTCCAACTAATGAACCAATCAATGAGAAGATATATAAATAATCATGTCCTCGAAGGATGAGGACTCACTTCTAACTCTGACTTGTAAAATCTGCAGTACTACTGCTGCTCTTGAATTCATGCCTCTAAATCTATGGCGTAATATAAGATAAAGTACCATAGGACAAATGAGTCACTAGGTCTAAAAGTACTCAATATACGAGTGAGGTAGGCTAAATGCAAGGGGTTTATATGCATGAACAATGCTGACTGATATGAACATGAGAATACATACACGTATAAGTAACTATAACTGAACTTGTAGTGTTACGGACTACTTAGTATGAATGCTGACAACATGAGTTTACTGATACTGAGATACTGAATAGATGAATGAATATTTCTAATAGTTTGAATTATGAAGAACTGGTTTGATTAACTGTGTTTAATAGTCCTAAAACTGAATACTAATAACGTTAGCTATGACAACTGATCTAACTGATATAACAGTGATGATCGGCTTAACCGATGTAACCGATATTAAGTGACTATATCTGAAAGTCTAAATTTTCTAATAATGATTAAGAGTAACTAAGCTTGTGATCAGGCCTAATTAACGGGTGATCTCTGGAACTGATATTGAGAATACTCAACTGAATTTGAAACTGAGATCAAGCCTATATGATGGGTGACCTATGTAAGTACTGATACTGAATAACTTTATGTTAGACCAAGCTATCTAGTGGGTCGTCTATAAATCTATGGAACTATCTGAGTTCCTTACTGAGATTGATGACTGTATCTGATTGTCCTGATTTTTGAGTTCTACTCTGAAGACTGATACTAAAACAATAACTGTGGGAGTGCTCACTTAACCGACATGCCCCAAATCTGAAATGGTAGGGTCCAACCTATAACCCCAGCTGGAAAGGGTGTCAATACTAATCCACGGGTAAAGACCTTTATGGTCAAGCCTATCTAACAGGTGACCCTCATAGGAAGTCAAGCCTAAGGTAGTATAATAGTCAAGCCTCTCTGACGGGTGAACACCTTTTTTCTGATGGGTGACTCCTACATAATGCACTGGCTACATAGTTCTGGAGTTTAGGGATTGCTCCTAATGACTCTGCCTCTTTGATGGAGAGCTGCCATCCCTACACTCGCTCGGTGCTAGCTCCTACTCCCAACTGAAAGACTATGAACTAATTCTTAGAACTTGTACTTGATCTGAACTAAAGTTGTTACTGAGTTTCTTACTTGACTGAGCTGACTGAGTTCACTTGGTTCTGTTATCTGACTGAATTATACAAAGTTTTGAATTGATTTCTTGAATTCTACTGCGATCTGAGCTGAGTACTGAACTGAAGCTGGAATAATAAAGATACTTAGATTACAGAGATTTCTTAAGTTATATAACTATATGAGAGTTCTGAATTCTGTAACTGACTGAGTTCTACTTCTCATAGTACGACTGAGATTATCTTAAGACAGACTCAACTCTAGGCACATAATTATATTTTTTGGGTATAAGTACCCCTAGGACTCGATGGAGGGAAACTGACACACATGATACTTCTTGATCATAGGAATAACATCCATAATTCATAATAACATAAGTAGGGGATTTCATACTATGCATGGTTCTTAACACCTTATACATAAAAAGGAATACATATAACATGGGTATACTTGCATACCTCAAGATCATGGGCATTCCATATCATAACAACAACTCATAACAACAACACATCTATAACATGGAATTCATGTGGAAACATAAGGAATAGAACATGGACTTGTCATTCAAGCACTATTAAGTTATAAAAACATGGATTCTATCATTCTTGGAATTTTATCAAACACCTTACATGCACAACTTTGGGCATAGGTGTACTTATCAATTTGACAATCTTAATATATCCAAAATTCATGGTTTTCAACTAACCTACTCACATGCTTCATGAAAAACACATCAGGATACAATCTTTAATCCAAAAAATAATCATCAACATGAATATAGTCATAACACAATAAGAAAATCACAATTTATAATTTAAAACATGATTCTTGAGCTCCATGGATGAAAGAGATCCATGGATGAACAAGATGCATACCTTAGAAAGGAAACTTTGATGAGTTGCTGAGAGTTCTTGGATTGGGAAACTTAATTGTTGATTATCTTAGAAAAAAGGCTTGAATCTTGCTTTTGGGAGATAATTTTAATTAAAACCCTAATCTTGTGGTTGAAAGTGAAAAAGTGGGTTTTAGAGATGTTTAACTAAAGAAAACTACGAGAAAGTTACGTCCCTTGAGGGTTTTAAGTAATTGGAGGTTAAGGAAAGGACCAAAATACCCTTACAAAACCACTTCCCAACTGCTGAAAATCTTAGCTGACGACCAAGGCTAAAATGTCATCAAATTTGTGATAAGTCGTCACAAATGTCGTCACTTAGGAGCTGGTTTCTGCCTAAGGCTGACGACATTTGTGATAAGTCATCACACTTGTGATAATGTATCAGAATTGTCATCACTGGGAGCTGGATTCTACCTAAGGCTGACGACATTTGTGGTAAGTCGTCACACTTGTGATAAGTTATCAACAATGTCGTCAGTCAGTTTTCCAGGCTAATATGCTGGAGTAAAATGGGCATTACTCTTTGCTCTGATGTTTGATTTGGGATAAATTGGTATCATTGGAAATATAATTCAAAGAGATTTAATTTGACATATATTAGGTCCTGTAATTCTATATATACAACGAGTTATTTTCGATTTAATTTGACCTAAGTTTTGACGCTCACTAAAACTTGAATGATAGGAAAGCTTTCAACTTGTCCTTGAGTTAGGGAACCTCTATGATCTAAATTCATGCTAAAATAGATTCCCACACTACATAATTGATTAACACACTAAATTTACATAGAATTCAAGGCTTTTGGAACATCTATGCATATGAATGATGGATTTTCATTCTAGTACGAAATATGGGGTGTTACATTATCTGCCCCTTTGAATTATTCGTCCTCGAATGAAACTTGATAGACTGAGAATACTGTTAGACTAAACTTACATAAAACATGTGAATTTTCTAAACATAACTATATGCATAGAATTAGTGACATACTGAAAATTCATACCAAACATGCATATATGATACATGACCATTTGATGGAATTCTTATACTGAACATGCATACCTGATGGATGAAATACATGACTGAGCAGTTCTTATGAATGCATAACTGGATACAGTGATAATCTGAGCTTCTACTACAGAGCATGCATATCTAATGCATGAATACTTAACTGAACTGACTCTTAAATGCTTGAATGAATATGTACTGATAATTGATACTAGCTTTGTAAGAAACATTTGGACATGAATTTGAATAGGTTTAAAGACATGAAATCATGGAGAAATTATGGGGTATCTCCCCCTTGGGACTCTATGTCCCTCTTAGAAGGATTATTTTATTGACACACTGGGGCGATGCACAGGGCATCTATGAACTGGATCATAACTAAACATTGGAGAGCTGAAACTAATGCATGATACATGAAATGAGATACACTCGCAACTACTAAGGTACTCTGTCTTTGAATAGTTACCTTACTGATATTTTAGATAGTATGAGTAGGTGGAAAGATGTGAAAACAAACTACATAAATCCGATTGTCTGACTACTAAACTGAACTGCTGGGTTTACTGACTAACTAATGCTGAGAACTTAAGCATAACTGAAGCACTGCTTCTTCATTCTTTCAACTTAACCTTCCGCCTTATCCTTAAGTCATCATCATAAGTCTTGGAACACTTCAATAAACTCTGAACTGAACTACAAGCAATCGACTCTAGGGTCTGCGATACAATAATGTACCTAACTGATAACTCATCCTAAAAGACTGCACCTAAAAGTATAAAGCTCACTGCTAATAGTATCACTTGGGGTACCACTCTTAACTTCCTTTATTCTCCGCAATCATCAAACCTAAATTCTTACATGCACTGTTCAAGCCTACTGAAATCTCTAGAACATGTCTAACAACTTATACATAAACATAACACCCGTTACTATAATGGGATACTAATATCACATCTTTTAACTTACATCCATACCTTCATACTTAGTCTAAAATCCACCAACTTAAATACTTCTAAGATTCGAGCTTAGTCTCTAAAGCATAATGTGAATATCCATAATTCTTTAATAGACATGCTACTCTCATCCTAGCCTTCAAATGTTACCTCTCTAAAACTTATATTTTCTCCACACTATGAGAATTACCACCATGCCTCCATCAACAACACATATAACTCTAGATCACCAAACTTAAACTATTGTATACATTGTTTCAAGCCTACTGATTCATCTTTTAAACAACTAACCCCCATGAAATATACTCTGCCTAACTTTAGATAACACTATCCCAAACTATTTGTGGGGACGGTCTGACAAAGCTTAATTTGTAGGACTTTGGGCCTTACTACTTCTTCTACCTTAAGTGTAAGGTAAAGCTGACATGAATGGAACATGATGAGAATCCACATAATTTTCTTAGAAAACCTTTCTATAGCATGATTTGAGACATAAAAGAAGGGAAACTATTCCTAAAACATCTTATAGCCTCCTGCACATAAATGTAGCGCACAACACACCCATGTACAAGACTCTACTAGATGTGGCTTTCAAACTTCCTAGGACACTATTGAACCTTAGACTCTGATACCAAGTTTATAATGCCTCAAGTATCTGAACCAAAATGCTACACAATACACATGAGCCCGAAGGACCACAAGCAAACCCATGAATGATATTTGTACCTATACACTGTATAATATATAAATATAAATGTGAAAACATAAACTGAAGGCCATAAGTTCAATACTAAACATAATACGAGTAATAAAAATATTTGAATAAAGTGGTATCATAATACCAAAATAGAACTAAAATACTGAAGTCTGAATCTAGTCTACATCTAGTCTGAAAACCTCTATTGTTTGAATAATCTGAATAAGAAACAGATGGGACATGTACCCAACTAACTTCAACTAATGAACTAATCAATCAGAAGATAGAGAAATAATCATGTCCTCGAAGGATGAGGACATACTCTAAACTCTGACTACTAAAATCTGTAATGCTACTGCTGCTCTGGAACTCATGCCTCTGAACCTATGGTGTAGAATAAGAGAAAGTACCATAGCATAAATATGTCAATACATATGAATGTACTGAGTATACGAGTGAGGTAGGCTAAATACAAAGGGCTTATATGCATGAACAAGGATGGCTAATATAAATGTGAGAATACATACATGCATAAGTAACTATAACTGAACTTGTAGTGTTACTGACTACTTAGTATGAATGCTGACAACATGAGTTTACTGATACTGAGATACTGAATAGATGAATGATTATTTCTGACAGTTTGAATTATGAAGAACTGGTCTGATTGACTTGTTTGACAGACCTAAAACTGAATATTGATAATGTAAGCTATGGTGACTAATCAAACTAATATAACTGTGATGATAGGCCTAACCAATGTAATTTATGCTGAGCGACTATATCTAATAGTATAAGTCCTCTAATAATGATTAAGAGTGACTAAGCGTGAGATCAGGCCTAACTAACGGGTGATATCTAGAATTGATATTGAGAATATTCAACTAAATCTGAGACTGAGATCATGCCTATCTAATGGGTGACCTCTATAAGTACTGATACTGAATAACTTTATGTTAGACTAAGCCTATTTAGTGGGTGGTCTATGAATCTGAGGAACTATCTAAGTTCCTTACTGAGATTGATGATTGTATTTGATAGTCCTAATTTCTGAGTTCTACTCTAAAGACTGATACTTAAACTGTAACTGTAGGAGTGCTCACTTAAATGACATACCCCGAATCTAAACTGGTAGGGTCCAACCTGTAACCCCAGCTAGAAGGGTGTCAATACCATGCCATGAGTAAAGACCTCTCTAGTTAAGCCTATCTGATAGGTGACCCTCGTAGGAAGTCAAGCCTAAGGCAGTATAGTAGTCAAGCCTCTCTGACGGGTAACAAGCTTTTTACTGACGGGTGACTCCTAAATCTTGCGCTGGCTATGCAGTTCTTGAGTTTAGGGATTGCGCCTAATGACTCTAGCTCTTTAACGGGGATTTGCCATCCATGCACTCACTCAGTGCTAGCTCCTACTCCCAACTGAAAGACTATGAACTGATTCTTAGAACTTGTACTTGATCTGAGGTGAAGTTGTTACTATGTTTCTTACTTGACTGAGCTGATTGAGTTCACTTGGTTTTGTTATCTGATGGAATACTACTGAATCTATTATCTGAATGAATGATACAAAGTTCTGAATTGATTTCTTGAATGCTACTGCAATCTGAACTAAGTACTGAACTAAAGCTGGAAAGATAACGATACTTAGATTACTGAGATTTCTTAGTTTTTTAACTGTCTGAGAGTTCTGAATTCTGTAATTGACTGAGTTTTACTGCACATAGGATGACTGAGATTATCTTGAGACTGACTTAGCTCTAGGCACACAGTTATATTTTTTGGGTACAAGCACCCCGGGACTCGATAGAAGGAAACTGACGCACATGATACTTCTTGATAGGAATAACATCCACAATTCATAATACCAAAAGTAGAGGATTTCATACTACACGTGGTTCTAAGCACCTTATACATGAAAGAGAATACATATAACATGGGTATACTTTCATACCTCAATATCATGGACATTCCATATCACAACAACAACTCATAATAACAACACATATCAATAATATGGAATTCATGTGGAAAAATAAGGAATAGAATATGGACTTGTCATTTAAGCAGAATTAAGTCATAAAAATATGAATGCTATCATTCTTTGCATTTTATCAAACACCTTACATGCACAACTTTAGGCATAGGTGTACTTATCAATTTGACAATCTTAATCCATCCAAAATTCATGGGTTTCAACTAACCTACTCACATGCTTCATGAAAAACACATCAAGATACATCCTTGAATCCAAACAACAATCATCAACATGAATATAGTCATAACACAACAAGGAAATCACAATTTATAATTTAAAACATGATTCTTGAGATCCATGGAATAAAGAGATCCATGCATGAACACTACGCATAACTTAGAAAGGAAACTTTGATGAGTTGCAGGAGAGTTCTTAGATTGGGAAACTTAGTTCTTGATTATCTTGGAAAAAGTTCTTGAATCTTTCTTTTGGGAGATGATTTTAATAAAAACCTTAACCTTGTGGTTGAAAGTGTAAGAGAGGGTTTTTGAGATGTTTAACTAAAGGAAAATAGGAGAAAGTTACATTCCTTGAGGTTTTTAAGTCGTGGGAGGTGAAGGAAAAGACCAAAATACCCTTACAAAAACACTTCTCAATTACTAAAAATCATAGCTGACGACCAAGGCTGAAATGTCGTCCAATTTGTGATAAGTTGTCACAAATGTCGTCACTTGGGAGTTGGTTTCTACTTAAGGCTGATGACATTTGTGATAAGTCATCGCACTTGGGATAAGTTATCAGAAATTTCATCACTGGGGGATGGATTCTACCTAAGGCTGACAACATTTTTGATAAGTCATCACACTTGTGATAAGTTATCAGCAATGTCGTCAGACAGTTTTCTAGGATGACATGCTGGAGTAAAATGGGCATAACTCTTTGCTCCAATATCGGATTTGAGAAAAATAGGTATTGTTGGAAAGATAATTCAAAGAAAATTTATTTAAAATATTTTAGGTCCTCTAATTATATATATACAAGAAGTTATGGTCGATTGAAGTTGACCTAAATTTTGACGCTCAATAAAACTTGAACGATAGGAAAACTTTCAACTTGTCCTTGAGTTAGGGGACCTCTATGACCTAAATTCATCCTCAAATAGATTCCCACAATACATAATTGATTAAAACACTAAATTTACATATGATTTGAGTCTTTTGGAACATCTTCGCATATGAATGACGGATTTTCATTCTAGTCCAAAATGTGGGGTGTTACAACTACATAAGACATAAATAACTTATCTGATTCTGTGAGAAGGACCCCAGTGGACCTAAACCAAATAAAATAAAAACAGAATAAAATGAAATAGGCCTTTTAAAATAAATAAGGCTCACCAACTTCACACACTTCTCTTCTGTCGGAACAAGTCTACGGCTTAGCAGGACCCCTAGACTGAGCCTCAGACCCTGAAACCTAGGGGGTCAATACAATTGTACTAGTACATAGAGGAATTCAAAATAATGCATTTATAGATATAAAATAATTGAGAGAAACTCATGAAAGCATCATGAATGATATAGTTTAAAACACATGGGAAATTCTTGGATATTCATAAAACATTCTTCTCAATGCAGTTCCGATCTTTATATTACTTCTGAGTTAGGTGGTCCACCCTATAATTCTACAACCCCATGGGATATATGGAGTCCGCCTTTAAATTAGTGGCCAAGCCCCTAACCCAAGTTTACCAGAAGAGTTGGAGTTTCTGATTCTTGTACGCCACAGGGCACTAAGCCAGCGAATAATCCCTCTAGGGGACTTAATAATCCTGTATCGACAATAAATAGTTTTGGGAAATGAGATTTATAGAATCGTTCCTTCTTCAGATAACCACCTAACATCTCTTTATGCCCATTTTTAGCCTTTTCTGACATGTATCATTCTAAGTTCAAAATCTAAAAATCTGAAGGAAAATCCACATTATGTTCTGTTCTGTGTTACTATGGCATTATATGAATTGGTATCATCATACCAAGACTTCCAAGTCATGTTTTTGAGCCATAAAAATCATATCACAGTTTTATCTATCAAACATAAGGCTTAGACCACCCAACTTCAAACAATTCAAGAAGATTCATTCTTCAATATATTTATCAAACTATGTAAAATTATTCCTTTCAATAATCTCAACAAACATGTGGTGGCAATGTATTTTTTGCAAACCATGCAATCTTTCATTATATATTAAATATTTATCAACATGCAAAACCCCTCACATCAATTTAAATATCAATCTTACATCATTCAACAATAGTTAGGAACATTAATACTATGCCTCTAAATAATATTCTAAAAATCAAAAGGTATTACAACATGAAAGGGAGTGTAAATAGTTATTCTCTCATTTCAATTATCAACTTTAACCACACACACACACACACACACACACACACATATATATATATATGATTTCAAATCAATTTAAGGGAAAGGCCTCAAGGACAAAATAATGATGTCATTAAAGAATTCATAAAGTAACATTGTAATATAAATTCTAAAACACCTTCAAAATTCATGATTTCACAATGTTAAAAGTTGTTGGACAATTTCTTTATGCCCAAGTAGTTTTAGGAAAACCCCACCACGTACCTTATATTGCTTACAAGGAAGAGTGGAATTCGAATCACACTTAAGTTCTTGAAATCCTTAGCTTCCAAAAGCACTCTTGATTTATTTAGGAGGGACTAGGGTTTTGATTAGAGATGATAAGAGTAGTTTCTGATGATATTTGGCCCTAAACACTCTTTAATTTCGTGTGTTAGAGTCATGATTAAGGAAAATGACTAAAATTGCCCTCCCCAAGGTAAGTTATTTAAAATAAATTTGCGAACTGGGCATCAATGTGCCAACCATTGTGAAACATCGGTATCACGTTATTTTACTGCTATGGCACATCGACTTTGCATCGATTCACCATTTCCAACATCCAAACACACCTCTAACGCTGTATGAAAAATCCAAAACTTCCCCGACATATCCCTTTTACTTTCCCGAACATAAAACAACTTAAAAATTATCTTTGCAAGGTCGGGAAGGTCGATAATAAAATCATCAAAGGTTAGGGGTTCAAAATGTGACTAAGTCCCTTTGACACATAAAAAAAATTCAGAAGATTGACCTTCCAAGCATACTACAAAGTGATATCAACTCGAGAAAACTACGAGGCATCATACTTACGAGCTTGAGTTGCCCTCAGACTTAGACTTAGTGCACCCAGTATTTCACGTATCTTTGCTAAGGAAATACATTGGTGACATAGCAGTTCTAGTCTTTATAGAGAGTATAGACGTTCAGAACAGCCTCTCTTACGAGGAAGTCCCAGTCAAAATCCTAGATCATCAGATTCTCAAGCTGATGAACAAAGAAGTTCCTCTGGTTAAAGTTCTTTTGCGGAATAGTCCATTGATGGAGATACTTGGTTAGAATAAGTAGATATACGAGCCAAGTATCCTCACCTCTTCTCTGCAAACTCAGATTTAGCTCAAGGTATCAGACTTTCTTAGATTCATTCAATTCTATGTTCTTATTACCTTTACAATCTTAGTATAAATTTCCATTGAATATCATTCTCATGATAATCATGCATTAATAAATTAGTATTATCCATGTCATCATGCTTCAGTTATGCATGTTCAGTATGAAAATTCACTTCATCAGCAATTTTAATCATATTTTGTGTCCCTAAGTTCAGTCATGTCTCAGTTATGCATGTCAGTATCAGTATAGTTTTTCAATAGTCATAGTTCAATAAGTATCATTCGAGGATGAATGTCCCTAAGGAGGAGACATTGTAAGACCCCGTAAAAGTCCTATATTAATTCAGTCCCATATAGCTTGTAATAAGGGGTCCCAGACTTAGGACAAATTCAACTAAGTGTTAAGACTTATAATCATTTTAGCCTTCATAATGGGATGACATTATTTTTTATCCATACGACCATAGAATGTTGATTTTTAAGTTGATTCATGATCAGGAATGTCAATAGGTCTTCTTGGGTGAGTTTTAAAATTTTTGAGCTAGCGTAGAGGTATGTTTGGGAGAGCAAAACATTAGCTGGGCCTGATTAGTTTGAAGCGCACACTCCAATCCACCACTTGGGATCATACGATAGAGAATGCTGCACATGCTCCATTCCATAGCTCCAAAGCATGCAAAGCATGCTCCATAGCACAGTCCTAAATTTTTCAGCTTTCAGTTCCATGCCGAGAGGGGTAAACAAGTCATTTTCTCACTCATATTAGCCCTAAAACACGATATTAAGCCTTTATAAAAGAAAAATTCACTCATTATTCACAAATCCTCTCAATAACAAACCCTAGGTTCATCAAATTCAAGTTCAATCTTTAAATAATTTACAATAATTCTCACAAAATAAACTATCAAGGTATGTTAGGTATTCATCCTTGGGTTTCCTTCCACCCTTGTAGTTTAAGAACCCTTTTCAAAATCTCAAGTTAATAGTTTCTTGAATTTCATGTATCAATTGGGTTGTTTTCATGTTCATGTTATTTGTATAGGTTTTCAATTCAAGATTAAATTGTAGTTTTCATGAGTATAATATATCATGTACGAAGAATTTTTAATTGACATTTGTATTCATGATGCATCAACATGTTATTCATGCCCAAGTATCAGATTATGTGTAATACCCCAAAGTTTCCTAACTAATTTTGTCTCAAGCATGCCTAGTATTATCTTCTAAATTGAATGATGTTTATTCCATGGGGAATTTTCAAGATTTTCACTTTTTGTCATATGGAAAATTTAATAAGCTTTCCATCGATATAAAATTTTCCTAAATCTAATAACCGGGTAAGAAGTTATGACTATTTCAAGTCCCCGTCATAAAACAACGCCATATTGGTTAGTGGCGCGCTGCGCCACAAGATAAAATGGCAATTGTCCTTTTTTCAGTGTCCTAGCACAATTTCTCCACATTTCTCCAAACTTCTAGGTTGCAAACAAAGTGGCAACGCAATGGCACCATGTCGTGCCATTTTCCTATTTCCCAACTATTAATTTTTAGTGACAGGATGCGATAGTGCTGCATCGCGCCAGGGGTCCAGGTCAGGAAATTTTCACCAATTTAAAAAATGTGTCCAGGTTTAAAAGGGTCAATTTCCGACCCCTATCTAAGCCCTTTAACATGAGATTCAACTATTTGGAACCCAAAATATACTAGTTTCTTTTAATTTTATCTAAGTACAAGCTAGGGTTTCAATTAGGGATTCAATTTCAACAAAATCTCTCCATCAAACTTCGCTAAATTAAGAACTAAGGTGTGTCATGTGTTGATTCATGGGTCTCTCTCACCGATGAAGCTCAAGAATCTCTTTTTAAAATAAAATATTTGTCTATTTACGAATGTGCATGAATTGATTGAATTGATAAGTCATGTTCATGTTGTTGTTTGGTTTCATTCCATTTTATAGACTATTAATAACAAGAATTTATTCTAGTATGTAAGGAATTACACTGTATTCATGATAAACCCTTCAATTCACAAATTGATTGATGTATCCTTGATTATTAGATGTCTTGATGATTGTATAACCATAGCATGCTCTCCCCATGTTTTATGAAATGCCTATGTGAAGGAAAAGTGCCATACTAGTATGATAATATGAAATCTCCATTCATGTACAAGTTAGATATGTCAAGTGCTTGATGAAATGTCTTAGCCAATGGACTATGTATTGTTGATGTTGGTCCTGTACTCAAGAAAGTCATGCTTTCTCAGTTTCCATCTATCGAGTCTTTGGGGTACTTGTACCTAAAAAATATAGTTGTGTGACTAGAGTCACTGTCATATTTTCATAATATCCTCAGTCAAGCCATGATCCATAGAACTCTATCAGTCATGTGACTCAGGAAAGCTCAATAATATAGTAATCTCAGTAATATTCTGTCAGTCAACAGAACTCAGTTAATTTAGTCCAATTCAATTCAGCAATCCATGATCAGTGTCTATTCAGATGGGAGTAGGAATTAGCACTAAGTGAACCCAAGGATGGGAACACTCACTGTCAGATGAGGGTGTGATTCTTAGAAGTCAGCCTTTCATTTCATAACTATGTAGCCAACATAGGTTGAGGCATCAACACTGTCAGATGAGGGTTGATAAGATGGATAAGCACTGTCAGATGAGGGCCCTACCGTTCTCTTTTGGTGACACTATCAGATAAGGGTCATTCACATCTTGTCCTTATCAGTGGCGTGGTATTGACACCCTTCTAATTAGGTTTACCGATTGTACCCCAACTCAGACATAATGGTGTATTAGGGGCATGTCAGTTAGATAACTACGTCCCATAGTTTCAGTTATAGAATCAGTACTTTCAGATATAGTCATTAAGTCTCAGTAATAGAATTCAGATAGTTCTATGCAATTCAGGACTGTCAGATATAGTCAAATCACAATAGTATGGAACTCAGCTAGTTCCATTAGATTTAGCACTGTCAGATACAGTCACTCATGTCATCAATTATATTAGTCATCAGAATTCAGTTATCAGTCATGTTAGTTATCAGTAAATTTATGTTATCATGATCTCAAAAATAGTTATGACGTATTCATTTATGTATTCTTATATTCATATTAGTTAGTTAGACAGTATTGTTCATGCATGTGAACCCCATGCATTTAGCCTACCTTCTATGCATACAGTACATTCAAAGTACTGATGTATTTGCTCTATTGTGTCTTATAGCATAGGTTCTAAAGAATGAGCTCCAGAGGATCAGTAGCATTCCTTTCTTAGCAGTCATAATTAGCAGTGAGTCCTCATTTTTTGAGGACATGATCATTTATTTATTATCTCATTAATTAATTTATAAGTTGGAGTTAGTTAGGGACATGTCCTATTAACTCCTTATCCAGACAGTTATGTTTTAGAGGTTTTTCAGAGTACAGTATGTTCAAATAGTATTTTAGTTTTGGGTATTCTATTATCCCAATCAGATGTTATATTTTATTAGGAATGCAGTTTTGAACCTTATGGCCTTTCACCTTTTATTTCCGCATCGTATTTAGTATGTTATACTGTGTATAGGTACAAATATCAGTCATGGGTTAGCTTGTGGTCCTTTCGGATCATGAGTATCGTGTAGCATTCTGAATACAAGATTCGGGGCATTACAAACTTGGTATCAGAGCCTAAGGTTCAATAGTGTCCTAGGAAGTCTAAAAGCTGCATCTAGTAGAGTATTGTACATGGGTGTATTGCGCCCCACATTTATGTATAGGAAGCTATGAGATGTTTTAGGAATAGTTTCCCATCTTTCAGTATTCATGTCATGCCAGTAAGCATAATCTTAAGTCAATCTCTTAGTCTAATCCATTTCTCCCTTTCTTCTATAGAACATGCCTCTTAAAAGAAGAAATGGAAATCAGTCAGCCCCTCAGCCTGAAGAACTTTTAGGCAAAGATGTTTCTCATGCAAATTTTAGAGATGCATTCACTACTCTTGCTCATTCAGTTGCTACTTAAAATAAATGACCAGCCATCGTTACAAACAACCCAATTTCCAATTCAATTGCAGCCAAGATTCGAGACTCCACCCGATGAATCCTCCATCCTTTCTCAGGTCTAAATCAGATGAGGACCCTTAAGAATTCATCAATCAGGTTTAGAAGGTTGCAGACATCATGGGGGTTACTCCCGTCGAGAGTGTTGAGCTAGCTGCATACCAATTTCAGGATGTTTCCCATACTTAGTTTAAATAGTGGAAGTCAGAAAGGCCAGATGATGCAGGTCCTATTGAGTGGGAGGAGCTTGTCGCTGCATTCTTATATAGATTCTTTCCCTAAGATTTGAGAGAGTCTAAGGTGTTAGAATTCATCAACCTCAGGTAGGGCAACATGGTGGTGAAAAAGTATTCTCTTAAGTTTACTTAATTAGCCAGATATGCTCCTCATGTGGTTGCAGATAGCAGGGTCAAGATGAGTAATTTTGTTTCTAGGGTAAACAATAGTGTGGTCAACAAGTGTAGGTCTGCAATGTTGAATAGTGGCATGACTTTATCCAGACTTATGACTCATGCTCAGTAGATAGAAGATCAAAAGGTTAAGATGATGGAGAAACAAAATAAGAGAGCAAAGACAGGTAGTTTCAACTTTACTTTGCCCAAATCAGAAGGAGGAAACCCCTCATAGTTCCGACCTAAGTCATCAGTTCTAGCTCTTTCTTCAGCTAGTACTCCAGCTCCTAAGTTCAGGGATGGAAATAGAGATAGGGCATCATGCTCTAAGTCTCAGGACAGTGTCAGCAATGCCTGAACTAATCCCCTTGGTCAGAATTGTGGTAAGAACCACAATGATACTTTCAAAGCTGGTAATAATGTTTGTTTTGGATGTGGCAAGCCAAGCCACAGAGTTAAATATTGTTCCCAGTCAGGTTATTAGGGTCAGCAGAACTGTTCCACATCTCAGTCTGATCGCCCAAATCAACAGGGTGCCACTTCTAGTGCTACTAGTGGACAACGCCCAAACAAACTCTATGATCTCCAGTCCCAACAAGATCAAAAAAATTCTTCTGATGTGGTTACTGGTACATTACAGATATTTCATGTGCATGTTTATGTTTGCTAGATCCAGGAGCTTCATTGTCTTTTGTCACTTCCTATATAGAAGTTGATTTTAGAATCAATCCTAAAATGATAGCAGAGCCTTTTTTAGTCTCTACCCCAGTGGGTAAAACCATCATAGCTGGTGGGTATACAGAAACTGTCAGATTATGATATTTCAAAAAGTTACTTCAGCAGATTTAGTCGAATTAGGGATGAATGATGTTAATGCTATTATTAGCATGGATTGGCTTCATTCCAGCTATGCCACAGTCAACTACAGAAACAAAACAGTCCAATTTTAGTTTTTGAATGAACCCATCCTAGAGTGGAGGGGTAGTATTTTAACTTTTAGAGGTCAGCTTATTTTCTAACTTAGGGCACAGAAAATGATATCTAAAGGATGTTTCTATCATCTTTTTTGAGTTAAGGATACTAGTTCCGAAACTCCTAGTCTTGAATCAGTCCCAATAATGAGTGAATATTCTAATGTATTTCCTGAAGATCTTCCAGGAATTCCTCCCAAAAGGGAAATAGACTTTGGCATTGACCTTTTTCAAGATACTCAGCCTATATCTATTCTACCATACAGAATGGCACCAGCAGAACTTACAGAATTAAAAGTTCAGTTGAAGGATCTCTTAGATAAGGGATTCATCAGACCCAATGTATCTTCGTGGGGTGCACCAGTCTTATTCATGCACAAGAAAGATGGTTCTCTGAGAATGTTCATTGATTACCATCAGCTTAATAAAGTCATGGTCAAGAACAAGTATCCTCTCCCCATAATTGATGATTTATTTGACCAACTTTAGGGTGCCAGTTATTTCTCTAAGATAGACCTCAGATCCGGCTATCATCAGATCAGAGTCAGAGAATGTGACATTCATAAAATAGCCTTTCGTACCCAGTATGGTCACTTAGAATTCCTAGTCATGTCCTTTGGTCTTACCAATGCCCCAGCAGCTTTTGTGGACTAGATTAACCGTGTGTTAAAGTAGTACTTGGACATCTTCGTCATAGTCTTTATAGATGATATGCTAGTCTATTCCCGTAGTTAGCATGATCATGCAGACTATCATAGAATTGTACTTCAGACTCTCAGAAATCATTAGTTGTTTGCCAAATTTAGTAAGTGAAAATTTTTGCTATGGTCAGTAGCATTCCTTGTCCATATCATTTTCGGTGATGGCATTAGAGTAGATACTCAAAAGACCAAAGCAGTAAAAAACTGGCCTAGACCTGTCTCTCCATCAGACATCAGGAGTTTCTTGAGTTTTACTGGCTATTATAGATGGTTTGTTGAAGGATTTTTTCTATTGCATCCCTTATGTCCAGATTGACTCAGAATAAAGTCAAGTTTCAGTGGTCAGATCCTTGCGAGAAGAGCTTTCAGGAGTTGAAAACTCAACTTACCTCAGTCCTAGTTTTATCTCTTTCAGATGGTCTAGATGGGTTTGTAGTGTACTAAGATGCATCCAGAGTAGGTTAGGGTTGAGTTCTCATAGACCATAGTAAGGTCATACCCTACGCCTCCAGACAGCTTAAACCCCATGAGAAGAATTATCCTACTCATGATCTTGAGTTAGCAGCCGTGGTTTTTGCGTTAAAGATTTGAAGGCATTACTTATACAAAGTTTATATAGATATGTTCATCGATCATAAGATCCTTTAGTATGTCTTTTCTCAGAAAGATCTCAATCTTCAAAGAAGGTGGTTAGAGCTCTTGTAAGATTATGACATGAGTGTCCTTTATCATTCAGGAAAGGCCAATGTAGTGGCCGATACTTGCAGTAACTGTCTATAGGTAGTGTTACTCATGTCGAGGATAGTAAGAAGAAGTTAGCTTAGGAAGTCCATCAGCTTGCCAGACTAGGAGTTCGCTTAGTCGATTCAGAGGAGGGTGACATATGGGTACCGATTAGTTCAGAATCATCTCTAATTTTTGAGGTAAAAGAAAAGCAAGATAGAGACCCCAGTTTAGTCAAGTTAAAAGAGTTAGTTAAGGACTAGAAAGTAGAGGTTTTATCCCAAAGGGGAGATGGTGTATTTATTGTCAGGGTTGTCTCTGTGTTCTAAGTGTAGATGACTTAAGGCAATGAATTCTTCCAGAAATGCATGGTACACGCTACTCTTTTCATCTCGGGGCCACAAAGATTTACCTCGACTTGCAGGAGATCTACTGGTAAAGTAGAATGAAGAGAGATATTGTAGAGTTTATGGCTAAGTGCTCTACTTGTCAGCAAGTTAAGATAGAGCATCAAAACCCTAATGGGTCCATGCAGGAGTTCAATATTCCTACTTAGAAGCGGGAAGAAGTGAACATGGACTTTGTGATGGGTTTGCTTTGTACTCGTTGCCATCATGATTCTGTTTGGGTCATTGTAGACAGAATGACCAAATCATCCCATTTTCTTCTAGTTCATACCTCTTATTCAGTCGAGGATTACACTAAAATTTACATCTGGGAGTTGGTCAGATTACACGGTTTTCCATTGATAACGCTTAGCTTATACATCAATTTAGTGCAAGGCGATCGTCGTCAATATAATTACCCAACTTTGGAGTTGGGGTTAAATCCATGAGGAAAAATGTGAGTGGCAATTAAACTAATTTGAAATTATAGCTACAAGTTAACTTCAAACAAGTGATATGAAAAGATAAAATGGGGGGTTTTTAATGGTTGATAAAAGTTTTGACTTGCTTTAGAACTCAAAGCTAAAATTTTAATGGTTCAATTAGCTTTGAGTTCTAAAGCAAGTCAGCAAGAAGGAAAAGCTCAGTCCCTGATATTTTGGTTCATTCAAAATTCTCAGTCGTTTTGGCAAGGTAGTTTATGAGCTCGAATTGCCTACAGATCTAGCCTTAGTTCATCTAGTCTTCCATATCTCTTTGCTCAAGAAGTATATAGGTGACCCAGCAGTTGTAGTCCCTATTTAGAGCAAAAATGTTAAGAATAGACTCTCTTATGTGGAGATTCCAATTGAAATTCTAGACTACCAGACTTGTAGACTGAGGAACAAAGGAGTCCCTCTAGTCAAAGTTATTTGGCAGAATCAGCCCGTTGAGGGAGATACTTGGGTTGCAAAAGTAGACATGCGTATGAAGTACCCTTACCTCTTCTCCGCTGACTCAGATCAAGCTCAAGGTAACAGTTCTAATTAAACTTTTTAGTTTTCATAGCTAGATTTTAGTTACAACTTGGTATCAACCTCATGTTTAGGATTCCATTTTTAAACTTGGTACTAAGTACCATTGCATATCAAATTATATGTTCATGTATCATATTAGTCATGTGTTTATGCATCAGACATGCATTCTCCTTATGAGAAGACTCAGTTATTAGAAATCTCAATCATGTAATCAGTTCCATTATGTATTCATGTATTAGATATATGTGATCATCTTATCAGTAATCTCGGCCATCCATTAATGTATCAGCTCAGTCATGAAATCATGCATTAGATTTACATGCTCTGTATGAATCACAAAATGTCAGTTATGTAGTCATGTTTCAGTGTTCATGTTCATTATGTACTTCAGCTTATCGTTTCTCCCCTCTTAGTCAGTCTCATGCGAAGATGAATGTTCCCAAGGGGGAGATATTATAATACCTCGAAGTTTCCTAGTTAATTTTGTCTTAATCATGTCAAGTATTAGCTTCTAAATTGAATGATGTTTATTCCATGGGGAATTTTCAAGATTTTCATTTTTTGTCATATGGGAAATTCAAAAAGCTTTCCATAGATATAAAATTCACCTAAATTCGATAACTGGGTAAGAAGTTTGACAATTTCAAGTCCCCATCGTAAAACAACACCATATTGGTCAGTGGCGTGCCACACCACAAGATAAAATGGTAATTGTCCTTTTTCCAGTATCCCAGTGCAATTTCTCCATGTCATGCGAAACTACCAATTTACAAATGAAGTGGAAATGCTATGGCTCCGCGTCTTGCCATTTCCCTATTTTCCAATTGTCAAATTCCAATGACACGGCGCGATAGTGTGGCGTCGCGCTAGGGGTCTAGGTCGAGAAATTTTCACCAATTTAAAAGACACGTCAAGGGTTAAAAGAGTCAATTTCCCACCCCTATTTAAGCCCTTTATCACGAGATTCAGATATTTGGAACCCAAAATATACTTGTTTCTCTTAATTTTCTCTCAAGAACAAGCTAGGGTTTCAATTAGGGATTTAATTTCAAGAAAGTCTCTCCGTCAATCTTCGCTAAATCAAGAACTAAGGCATTTCATGTGTTGATTCATTGGTCTCTTTCACCCATGAAGATCAAGAATCTCTTTTCAAAATCAAAGATTTATATATTTACGAATGTTTATGATTTGATTGAATTGAAAAGTGATTTTTATGTTGTTTTTTGATTTCATTCCATGTTATACACTGTTAATTACAAGAATTAATTCTAGTATCTGTGGAATTATGTGATATTCATGATAAACCCTTCAACTCACAAGTTGATTGATGTATCCTTGATTATTAGATGTATTGATGATTGTATAACCATAGCATGCTCCCCTGAAGGAAAAGTGCCATACTAGTATGATAATATGAAATCTCCATTCATGTACAGGTTATGTATGTCAAGTGTTTGATAAAATGTCTTAGCCAATGGATTATGTATTGTTGATAGTGGTCCTGTACTCAAGAAAGTCATACATTGTCAGTTTCTTTCTATCGAGTCCTGGGGGTAATTGTACCTAAAAAATACAGTTGTGTTCCTAGAGTCTGTGTCATGTTTTCACGATACCCTTAGTCAAGCCATGATCCATAGAACCCAGTCAGTCATGTGACTCAGGAAAGCTCAGTAATAGAGTAATCTCAGTACTATTCCATCAGTCAATGAAACTAAGTTAATTTAGTCTAGTTTAGTTCAGTAATCCATGATCAGTGTCTATTTAGATAGGAGTAGGAATTAGCACCGAGTAAATCCAAGGATAGGAACATACACTGTTAGATGAGGGTGTGATTCTTAGAAGTCATTATTGCATTCCAAAACTATGTAGCCAGCATAGGTTAAGACGTCAACACTGTCAGATAAGGGTTGATGAGGTTGATAAGCACTGTTAGATGAGGGCCCCACCATTCTCTTTTGCTGACAATGTCAGATGAGGGTCACTCATATCTCGTCCTTATCAGTGGTGCAGTATTGACACCCTTCAAATTGGGGTTACAAATTGGACCCTAACTCAGCCATAATGACATATTAAGGGCATGTCGGTTAGATAACTACTTCCTATAGTTTCAGTTACAAAATCAGGACTATCATATGCAGTCATTCAGTCTCTGTTATAAAACTCAGATAGTTCTACAAAATTCAAGATTGTCAGCTATAGTCAACTCAGAACAGCATGAAACTCAGCTAGTTCCATCAGATTTAGGACTGTCAGATACAGTCACTCATGTTATCAGTTATATCATTCATCAGAATATAGTTATCAGTCATGTTAGTCACCAGTAAATTCATGTTATCATAATCTCAGATATAGTTATGATGTATTCATGCATGCATTCTCATATTCATATTAGTCAGTTAGTCAGTGTTGTTTATGCATATGAACCCCATGCATTCAGCCTACCTTCCATGCATACCACTACATTAAAATTACTGACGCATTTGTACAATAGTGTCTTATACCATAGGTTCAGAAGCACGAGCTCCAGAGCATTATTAGCATACCAGTCTCAGCAGTCAGAGTTAGCAGTGAGTCCTCATCTTTCAAGGACATGATCATTTATTTATTATCTCATTGATTAATTTATAAGTTGGAGTTAGCTGGGGACATGTACCATCAACCTCTTATCCAGATAGTTATATTTTAGAGGTTTTTCAGACTACAATATATTCAAATAGTATTTCAGTTTGGGGTATTCTATTACCCCACTCAGATGTTATATTTTATAATTCATGCAGTTTTGAACCTTATGTCTTTTCAGCCTTTATTTCCGCATTATATTTAGTATGTTATATATTGTACAGGTATAGATATCAGTATTGGGTTAGCTTGTGGTCCTTCGGGGTCGTGAGCATCGTGTAGTATTTTGAGTACCAAATTTGGGGTGTTACATCATGTGTCCTAGGTGTTTGACAAAATATTAATTCAGTTAATTATGCATTTTTGATTCATTGGTGACCCTAGCATTGAACTCATGCCATTACTACAGGTTTAAATTACTATTATGTTAAAGCTATACATTGAAACTATTTGATAAAATGTCCTTGTGGATTGAATGGTGTATATATGACATGTGTCATATGTCCCTCTTCATGTACAAGCTCATAACTTCTATGTGTTTTGACAAAATATCCAAGTGATTGCAATGTGGACAATTGACTATTGCTATGTTTCCAAGTATTGCCATTTTCTATTAGTATTGATATAATCGAGTCCTGGGGGGTATTCAATACCTGAAAATCTAGTTGTTTACCTATAATCATAGTAGCTACAAGATAGTCTCAGTAACATCACGAATGGTAGAAGTCAGTCAGTTACAAAACTCAATGAACTCATTCCAGTTCTATCAGTCAATACGATCAGTAATAATTCAGTCATGCCTAGTACAGTCTAGTGATCAGTTCAATGTTCTTTCAGTTGGGAGTATGATTCAGCACTAAGTGAAACCAAGGATGGGGGCATTCCTTCCAGCATAGGGTTTGACCTTTAGTAGTAGTCCCTGCATTATAGAACTATGTAGCCAGCGTAAGGTAAGACGTTTTCCTACTAGAATAGGGTTGATGCAACCATACATATAAATTATTGGTCTTTCTACCATATTAGGGTTTACATAGTCCTGTTAGTATCCCTTGGAAAGGTACTAGCACCCTTCCAACTGGGGTTACAAGTTGGACCTTATATCAATATATAATCGGTGTATGTCAGTTAGATGATAACTCTTACAGTTACAGTTTCAGTTTTAGGATCGATATAGAACTCAATTCAGTTATATAGAATCAAGACTATCAGAAATAGTCACCCAGTTATCAGTAATTTAGTTGTCAGAAATCTCAGATATCAGTCACTCAGTTATTAGAACTCAGTATTTAGTATCAGCATGACCCCAGATATAGTATATGTGCATAGGATTTCATACTCAGTATTTATAGTAGTCTCAGTTATCCATGCACTCTCATTCAGTCATGTTTATATCATTCAGTCAGTCATTATCTCATGCATATATACCCATGTATATCATCCTACCTCACTTAGCATACCAATATAATCAAAGTACTGACACATACCTTTTCTTTGTGCTATGATGTTTCATATCATTGGTTCGGACGCACGGGCTCCAGATCGTACTTAGCAGTTCATATTATTAGCAGCGACTACAGTGATGAATCCTCATATTTCGAGGACTGAGTTATTCTTTTTAGTATTTTAGTCAACTCATTTTATTCAATTGTTAGAGTTAGTTGGGGACTTGTCCCATCAACTCCCCATTCAGACAGTTAGATGCTTTCAGACTAAATTATTTTAGATAGTTGTTCAGTTTTCTTTTTTAGCACTATGTCAGTATTTTAGTATTGTTTTCCAATGTTGTGAACCTTATGGAATTTCAGTAATACTTCTGCATTATTATAATATTACTATTCAGTGCTCACAGCAGGTACCAATCATGGGTTAGCTTGTGGTCCTTCGAGATCGTAAGCACCATATGACATTCAGGTTGTAGACATGGGGCGTTACAGTATGCCTCTATAAATATTTGTTTATTATCATTGACATCGAATATCAAAATAATAGAGGATGACTAACAAATAAATAAAGTGACTCTCCTCCACCTTATCATACGGAGTATCAATTCTGATATGTACAGGAAAAAAAATACCTTCAACTACAAATTCAATAGTAAATCAATTATGTCAAGTACGAGAGCCCATCTCAAATTTGATATATCCAAAAGTATAACAATGGTTATTTTCAATAATTAGTATCAAGAGTGTACAGTAAACTATATGCACCGCTGCCCTCGAGGATTTCTAAGTCAAAAAAAAATATTTATGTTCGCTTGTCTCTTTCATTATCCTAAGGTACATGGATTTTATGTTTTCTAGGTTAGACTTTTAAGTTATTCTTGAAGCTAAGCTGATTGTCTATGCATGTAAAAGCATTTATCAGGTGCGAGTCTAGAAGTATCTCTTGGGACTATTAAAGCCCCCATATTGTAGTGTTTTTATGTATGATTGGAGTTTTTCTAATGAAATTTGTTATTTTATGCTTATTTCCCAATTCCATCCTCTTTCTGAGCATATGGTATTTGAAGAGAACGCCCTATATTCCAAAACTGAATTCTTTAATGTATATCTTAAAGCTCTATTACTTGATTTTGTCCCATGTACTGAAGATTGAGAAATAAGACATTGACCATACCATTTAAGATATACCTAATGCATCTTACGGGGTAAATATACAATAGCATATCATGTGTAATCTCATAAGTGGGATCTAGGGAGGGTAGAATATACTTAGACTTTACCCCTACGTCCTAATAGGTAAATAAGTTATTTCCGAAAGACCCTCGACTCGATTAACACATATCAATGCAGTTAGAAAAATACAAATATAAAATATAGAAGTAAAACAGACAACATATAATAGAGAAATCATTACATAACATCAATGTGATAACAAAATCAAAGAAACAACACGCACTAATAAAAATTGAAGGACAAGCAACTATGACGCTAGTACTAATGCGACTAGTATACAAGGAGAAACATGTACAAGCACTAAGCCTATCCCACAGTGGAACGAGACAACACACAACTACCTACTTACTGGGTAAATTATTTCTAGAACATTAAGTTTTATTCTCTTTTGAAAGTTCAAGCTATGTTCGCATAGATAGATCAAATTGCAGTAGGTTGAACTAGCTCAAATCTTTTTAACCTATATAGTGAACATTCAAATAACAAGAGTACAAAAGTTCAATGCTATGAAATGTAAGTATTTACATAAGTAGTAGAATTTAATGAATTTCACATATAATTTTAATAATGATGATGCTCAACTTACACGTCAATATAAGTGCAAGGCGGTTGTCATTAATATACTTACCCAACTTTGGAGTCGGAGTCAAATCCACGAGTAACAATGTGAGTGGAAAATAAATTAATTCGGAATGATAAATACAAGTTAAATTCAAATAAATGGTACAAAAAGATTAAATGGGGGAGATAGGTTCCAATACTAATATTTCTTTTTGGATTTTTTCTAGTATAAATTAGGGTCTACGAATAATTAGAGTTTTAACAATCATGCACAGATATCGAGATTATGCATTACTAATAGAGTGACATGTTGGAGTTAGTAACCAACATCCATTTAGTAAGAAAAATATGGGTAGGCTTGGTTATAGATTTTGATGCTAGTGTTTAAACCAAACACTAAACTTTCACCTATTTATTCTTCTGAATACCTAATAGGTTTTATCAACAATTGGTAACCACAACCTCAATCTAGACATTCCTATTAAAAAAAATAACCTACTCCAACTATGGTATTCTGAAGCACACAAGGTAAAAAATTATCTTTCTCTTTACCTTGTGTGCTTCAGAATACCATAGTTGGAGTAGGTTATTTTTTTTAATAGGAAGAGAGAGGACCAAGCGGTTACTATCCACGTCCTATCACAGTGGGTAACAGGAAGTTATAACTTCCCAGTAGCCAATAGGATATTATCAATTAAATAATTATTATTTATTAAATAAAAATAAAGTAATAACCCACATGGACAAAACCTACATTCTCCCACTTGGGTCATGTGTATCATTATTAACTTAGTGGGTTAAAAATTTAATCATTATATGCACAATCATATGTCAAATCCTTCTTTCATTGGAAACTACTTTTGTTGTAATTAAATAAATTAACTAATATAATTCATAGTAGTTATACATTTCTTTATTTGATGTAGTCCCTTTTATGTACTACAATATTAATCTACTATCCAACACAATTCTTATAAATACATAATGGTCCATCAATAATACTTAAAATACTTAATCAAAGCTAAAACCTGTCATTTTCATCCTTAATATAATGTATAAAAGAGAAAAAAGGTAATAACGAAAACATATATAATTGAGCTCAAAGTGTCAATTGCATAAACATAATAAAGTATTTACATAAAGTCATTCATTACCACCAATAATTTCCATTTGTTCTACATATTCAACAAATATTTTGGGTGGTAATC
This sequence comes from Capsicum annuum, assembly GCF_002878395.1. NCBI lineage: Eukaryota > Viridiplantae > Streptophyta > Magnoliopsida > Solanales > Solanaceae > Capsicum > Capsicum annuum. The sequence goes on from NC_061122.1 coordinate 85,997,063, forward strand.
CTTTCATCAAAGGATCAATAGTCATAATCTTAGTTCTAGTATGTTCAATTGTAGCTTAATGTTTCTATACTTCTTCTTTAACCAAAAAGTATTTCAATCCATATGATTAGCACCCTTCCATTTTTAGAGAAGAAGATTGTAGTAGTATTGTCGCAATAAATTTTTAACAGTCTTGCTATATTGTTGACTTGTTTAAGTCCTAAAATAAAGTATTATGGCCAATTAGCCCAAAGTGTGGCCTCAAAGCATACCATAAACTCAATATTCATAGTGGAAGCAACTATAATAGACTATTTTGCACCCTTCCATGATATTGCTTCTCTAGTTAAAGGAACATATATTCAAATATGGATTTTCTTGTATCCACACAACCATCATAATCTGAATCTGAATATTCAACTAGACCAAGATCATCAGATCTTCTATAAGTGAGCATATGATCTTACACTCCTCGAAATATTGCAACACTTTATTTGCAACCTTCCAATGGTTCATTCGTAGATTATTTTGATATTGGTCAAGCATCCTAATAGAAAAACTGATGTTTGATCTTTTACATGTCTAAGCATATATTAGGCCCTCAACTATTGATGCATAAGAAAGGTCTTCATTTTCTTACTTTCCAAGTCATTATTTGTATATTAATTGATACTAAATTTATTTTTTTCTGAATTAAAAGAGAATTGATGAGTGATTTTTTATTTTAAATCTCTATGATACTTTATTAGTATAGATTTTTTGAGACAACCCCAACCATCCTTGTGATTTATTCAAAAATATTTCTATCCTAATCATATAGGATGTCTATATCAAACATATATTTCAAAGTTTTTAAAGTGATATTGCTTAGTATCATGCAAGAAACGAAGATCATTAGTATCAAGAAAGATGTTATCAACATATAGGACTACAATAACAAAGTTACTTCTACTAACCTTCAGATATAAACATTGATTAACAGTGTTTTCCTTAAATGCAATGGTGAAAATCATTACATTATGGGGAAGCGTGTTAAAGTTTGTATATTGACTTCTCAAATTTACACATTATGTGTTTTTTTTCTTCAATGAAAAATCCCTTAGGATCATTCATATAACCTTCTTTTTATCCAAATTTCCATTTAGAAAGTTGTTTTCTTATCCATTTGATGAAGCTCTAAGTCATAATGAGCTACCAAATTCATTGTAATTCTGAGTGAATCTTTTCTAGAGACAAGTGTCTCTTTAGAGTCAGTGTCGTCCTTTTAAGTGAAAACTTTAGCCCTAATTCTTGCCTTGTGATGCTTGATGTTGCTAGTTGAGTCATGTTTTGTCTTAAAGACCCCTTAATAACCAATGCTTTTACAACCATATGATAATTCAATGTGGTCCCAAACATCATATTTTTCCATTGATTTCAACTCATCTTTAATCACATATACCTATTTATCAGAATTATTACATTTAGTGACTCACAAAAATGACATAAGGTCATTATCAATTCATAAGTTAATCTCTAACTTGTGTAGATATACCAAATAATCATCATAAATAGTAGGTCTCCTTTTTCTTTGAGATTTTCTTAATGCTATTCTTATGGTTCTTCTGTTGTCGGTTCATCAATTATGGATTCATCATGATTAACAGGTGCACTAATTTGTTGTTCTTGTTGATTATTAGATTGTATAGTCACTTCGGGAACAATAATTTTAAAATAAGTGTAAGGTAGAGGAATTCGCACCTGAACTTGTTTGATTTCCACTTTATGTGCTTCTTCACTCCCGCTAACTTCACCATTCTCAATAAACATATCATTCAATTTCAACTATTCTCGTACTATGATTAGGATAGTATAATTTATATCTCTTTGATTTTTTTGGATAACAAACAAAGAAACCAATGATTGTTCTTGAATTCAATTTCTTTTTTTGTAAGTTGTAAACTCTAACTTCTGTCGGGAAACACCATATATTATGTAGGTACCTCAAACTAGGTTATCTACCATTTCATAATTCAAAAGATGTCTTTGAAACTGCTTTACTAGGAACCCTATTTAACAAGTAAATTACAGTCCTTAAAACATATATCCATAATGAAAGAGGTAAATATGAATTGCTTAACATACTCGTAACCATATCCATTGAGTATGATTATGCTTTTCTGTCAACCATTTTATTGAGGTGTGCCAGATATTGTTTATTGAGTAGATATTCCATGGTATTTAAGAAAATTAGCAAATGGACCTGGGTGTTGTACAGTTTCATCATATCTTTCAATATATTCACCGTATGCTTCTTATGGATCCTTTCTTTATGTGCCTTGTTTGTTTTTCTTTAACACAATCCACATAAATGTTAGGTTAGTAAAATTCAAATCTAAAAGAATTTCATTCTTAACTAATCTTTCCAATCTTTCTTTAGATATGTGGCCTAAATCTTATGCCACAAGTAAGAAGATTGTACATTCACCAAACTTTATTTAGTTCTAATATTATGATGCCGAGTTAAAAGTGTTTCAAAAATAGTTATCACAAAGAGTACCGGTACCAATTAGAAAATTATGCGTAAATAAACTAAAATATCAATTACCGAAATTAAAAGAGTATCTAGTCTTATCTAAATTAGCCAAAGAAACTAAATTTCTTAAAAGAGAAGGTACATAAAAGTTTCAAGTAAATCTAAGTGACTCTAGTATTGAGAATTAAACGATAAGTCCTAACAACTTCAACTAGAGCCTTCAGTTTGTTCCCTATATACACATATTTTTCATTTTATTTATGGTCTGGGTCGTAAAGAATCCCTACATCTTATTAGAAACATAAAAGTAAAATCAGTGTCAAGTCATCAAGTATTATCTTCCCTTGTAGGAACAAAAAGGTCATCCTTAATGACATCCCATAACTCTGAATCCTCAGCCGTGATGAAGTCATGCATTCTCATCTTACACCACCCATAATATATGCCACTGAATCTTGGGGGTTTAGTAGTTTACTGGCCTTCTTCAGGATTTGGAAGAGCTACCATTTTCAAGATCCTTCAAAGGTGTTAGCTTTTTTATGGAAGACCTGGCTCTGATACCAAATGAAGGGTTATAGTGGGTTTCTCCTCAAATATGAAACTGTTTCCAAATGAACTCACACAATAAGAACTAGGAGGAATATAAGCTAAGAAGTGCAGGAATAAAGTAAATAGCAGACACGAGAATTTTACGTTGAAACTCCTTTCTCAAGGGAGAAAAACTACTACCTTCCTCCAAGATTTCTAAGATCCACTATATCTGAGTAAATTCTTCAATATAGATTCCAAGGATTAATCTTCTGATCCTTTGTCTCCTAGCAATAACATTATTACAAAAATACCAACCAGTAACTCCACAGCTATAAGCTTTAGATAACTCTAACTAGGCACACCAAGCTAACTATAGCTTTAACAATCACCTACCTCTAGATAATTAGAAATAGAAAGGTTTACACGTCAATACAAAGACTCAACTACAACAAGGAAATAAAAATATAACTTGACGAATAATTAGTTCCCCGCTGCAAAGTGGAGTCTTTGATTCATACCTTCAAAGAGATATTTAGTTGTAAGAATATGGAAATGTTGGTTTTTTTGCTGAGGAATATGTGCAATATATAGTATGACGTAAGAAAAACCTAGAAGTGATCCCATTGGCTGTGACAAAAAAGTGGCAGCAACTTTTTCACCAACTTTTGTACTTTGCGCCAGTTGTGATAGTTGATTGTGATAATGAAAGGTGAGCCCAGCCTGTTACATATGTGTAGTAACTTTGTCATCACATAATCTCTAGGAAATATGTCCCAACATACAGTTGGTCAATTATCAAAACTAAGAACTTAACAAGGTTAGTTTTTTGCCTTCTCAAATTAGTTTTCCCTAGGGGCCTGAATTCACTCCTAACTACTTCATCCATATCCCCCCTTTCTTCGATCTTTTTTGGTACCCATGTCTTTATAAAACTCAATTTGGTTCCCAGTATATCTCGCAGACATGGATTTTTGTAATACCCTGAATTTTTCTAACTAAATTCGTCCCAATAATGTCTAGTATTATCTTTTAAATTGAATGATGTTTATTCAATGGGGAATTTTTAATATTTCTACCATTTTTCATGTGGGAATTTCAATAAGATTTTCATCAATAATAAGATAACTGGGTAAGAATTTATGAATATTTCAAGTTCCCATCGTAAAACAGCGCGATATTAGTCAGTGATAATGGCGCATCGCCCCAAACTTCTAGGTCAAAATGAAGTGGCAATGCGATAGCTCCGTATCATGCCATCCATCAATTTCCCAGTTGTCAATTTTTAGTGACACGGCGTGCTAGTGCCGCGTCGCGCTAGGGGTCTAGGTTTGGAAATTTTCACCAATTTTAAAAGATGCATCCATGGTTAAAAGGGTCAATATACCACCCCTATTTAAACCCAATAACACATGATTTAGCCATTCTTCACCCAAAATATACTAGTTTCTCTTAATTTTCTCTCAAGAACAAACTAGGTTTTCAATTGGGGATTCAATTTCAAGAAAATCTCCCCATCAATCTTTGCTAAATCAAGAACTAAGGTATACATTATGTTGATTTATGGATTTATTTCATCCATAAAGCTCAAGAACCCTATTTTATATAAGGAATCACGATATTTATGTTGTTGGTTGGTTGTAACCATGTTTATTTTGTTATATGATTCTCAAGTTAGAATATTTATGTGTTTTTCATGAAACTAAATTAGCAAGTAGGTAAAATCTATAAATTGAATTATATATAATGTGTCAATTTGATGATTAATCCTATGCCCTAAGAGTGCATGCAAGGTGTTTGATAAAATGCCTTGAAGGATGAAAATTATGCACTATGGCTTAATTGTGATCCAAAATGACTTCAATGCTATTCTTATGTATTGAAATTGTTTGTCGAATTGCTAATGAGTTAGCCATATGAAATTATGCTATGTATACATGCTATCTTATTCACGTACCAAGCTATGATAATCAAATGCCTATGAAATATCTTCAATTATTGTATTATGGATTGTTGATGTTAGTCATGTATTCAAGAATATCATGCCTTGTTAGTTTCCTTCCATCGAGTCCTGGGGGTACTTATACCCAAAAAATATAGTTGTGTGCCTAGAGTCCGTGTCATGTTTTCATGATATCCTCAGTCAAGCCATGATCCAGAGAACTTAGTCAGTTATGTGACTCAGGAAAGCTCAATAATTCAGTAATCTCAATAGTATTCCATCACCTAAAGGAACTCCATGAATTTAGTCTAGGCCAATTCAGTTAATTATATTTAGTGTCTATTAAGATGGGAGTAAGAATTAGCAACGAGTGAACACAAGGATGGGAACTCAACTGTTATATGAGGGTGTGATTCTTAAAAGTAATCCTTGGATTCTAAAACTACGTAGCCAGTGTAGGTTAACACATCCTAGCCTTCTATATGAGGGTAGATGAGGTTGATTAACCTGTTATATGAGGGTTCCCACCGTTCTTACTAGAGTTACCTTTTGTATGAGAGTTACTCATAGATTGTCCTTACCAGTGGCATAGTATTGATACCCTTCCAATTGGGGTTACAATTGGACCACAACTCAACCATAATAGTGTATTACGGAAATGTTGGTTAGATAACTCAGATACAGTCAATCAGTCTCAGTATTAGAACTCAGATAGTTTACAGAATTCAGGGCTGTCAGATACAATCAACTCATAATAGTATGGAACTCAGCTAGTTCCATCAGATTCGGGATTGTTAGATACAGTCACTCATGTTATCAGTTATATCAGCCGTCAGAACTTAGTTATCAGTCATGTTAGTTATCAGTAAATTCATGTTATCACGATCTTAGATATAGCTACTATGTATTCATGCATGTATTCTCACGTTCATATTAGTCAGTTAGTCAGTATTGATCATGCATATGAACCCTATGCATTCAACCTACCTCACATGCATACCAATACATTCAAAGTACTGACACATTTATGCTATAGTGTCTTATACTATAGGTTCAGAAGCATGATCTCCAGAGCATCAGTAGCATTCCGTCTCAGCAGTTAAAAATAGCAGTGAGTCCTCATCTCTTAAAGATATGATTATTTATTTATTATCTCATTAAGTAATTTATTAGTTGGAGTTAGTTGGGGACATGTCCCATCAAATCCTCATTTAGATAGTTCAGTCAGTTAAAGGCTTTCCAGACTATCATATTTAGACTATCATATTACTTTAGTTTTGTTTTGGGTATTTGATACCCCATTCAGATGTTATATATTTATCATTTATGTTACTGTCTTGAACCTTATGTCCTTTTAGTTCATATTTCTGCAATCATAAAGTATATTATACAGTATACAGGTGAAGATATCAGTCATGGGTCATCTTGTGGTCCTTCCGAGTCATGAGCACCATGTAGAATTCTGGGTACCAGATCTGGGGCGTTATAATTGTGCTTGTATATTTCATCAAGATGGTCACAAGTTTTTCTAGTTCTTATGTATCCTTTTACTTACTCCTGTGCTATTCTAGCAGGTAGAATGAGTGTCAACTTCAAGATTACAATTTGTGGTTTCTAAAACAAGTAAGCATTTGTTTTATATACCTGAAAACAAAAAATTCATGCATAAATTAACCATTTTCTCCTTTGTTTCGGCTTAATAATACCTATAACTGGAATAATCTCAAAAGTGGACTTGTAAAGACAAATTACTATAGTAACCTATCAAAAAGATACAAGGTCATCTTCTGATTAGAACTCATTAATGATTTATATCTTTGAAATCGTATTATTAATGTCTCTGCTATATTTTTGAAGACTCACAAGGAATATGAATTAGCGAAACTAACACCTATTAAAGCTGGTTGCTGCAGACCACCATCAGAGTAAGTTACTATTATTATTACTCCTCCCGTTTTCTATTTGTTTGTCTTAGTTCCTTTTTAGTTAGTTTCTTGTTATCCCTCGTCTTTATTTTTTAACATTTTTTTTCATATTACAAAATACTTGCGAGAACACATTAGTATCATCTGGCAGTTATTTTGTAGGTTTGGTTTCCCTACCGTTAAAGCCTCATACTATGACTTTAGATTTCATTCACCGAGTTTTAGCAAGGACTGAAAACTGTATAAAAACTTGAAGAATGTCAAGTGCTATAGTGTGATTCCTGCAAGTAAGAGTCATCCTTGGTCTTTTCATTCTTTGCTTCATCTCCAGGTTATGCAGTTAATGATTTTTCTCCTACTGTATTTTCAGGGCTAGTGTCGGACAATACATGAAAACTGAATGGTCATTGTTATCCTCAACGTGATCCTCTTCATCATTTTGGTAATTTCAGTTAATTAATATCTCAAAAAATAAGCATAAATATTCCAATTTCTTGTTGGAGAAGTACAGTTACATCTATAATATGACATTTGTGAATAGCGGTAGAGTTGAGGTTTGACGTTTATGAGTTCCCAACTTGTCACCGAATCCATAACTCTTCTTAGTTACGGGATGTGTAACTACATATTTAGTTAACATATTTAATGGATTTCCATATACAAATATAAGCTCTATGTAAAAGTTACAGGGTTCGGCAAAATTATATAGCTAATAATCTTACTCTGCCTCTGATTTATCTGATGGCTTGAATTGGTTAATATGACTTCTACTCATTCTTATACTCTGTTGATTCTTACATGTATCAGTAGATAATCTACTTTATGGAATTCTATGCAAGGCGCAGTGCTGCTCGGAGACGTTCTAAAATTTGAATCCCATAGTTATAGAATCCACAGATGAGTTTGTGTTCTTCAGCTGATGATAACAATTCATGTTCTTCAACTATTTGCTAACAAATTGTGTTTATTCAAGTGAAATATTTGATAGAAAAATCTTGGTAGTTCAGTTGGTTGGGTATCTAAACTTTTACCTTATAGGCGAGAGTTTGATTTCGTACCTTCTAATCCCCTTACCGTCTACCCTTCCCCTACCCCCAACTTTTATCAAATAAAAGTAATTAGTGAAATTATTCATGTAATATAAAAGAATTTTTGATGTTTATGTCATTCATTCATCCATTACATATTAAACATGAATTGGGACTATATAAAATTTGTATTTGCAGCGTTTATTAAATATTTGATGAAGATTAAAATTGTTCACTTTTGACAAGTCTAAAGGTATGAAATTGTTCATGGGTATATTCAAGAGACTAATTTAAACCAATTTATCGCAAATAGAATTGTTTTTGTTATTTTATCAAGTAATAATATAAGTGGCTCTCTATTTGTATTTGTGGTTAAATGTTAGTTTAGTGCATTAAGCTCCCATAATATGCGAACTCATATAAATGGTCAAACTACAAAATTTTATCTCACCTAGTCTTCCTGAAATACCCAAAATTTTTGGGCTACAAATTTGAACTGCTCTACATATGTAGTTAGAACTGAATCTAGAAAATTTGCACCCAGGTGTAATGATCATGTCATAAGTATGGGGAGGCTATTATATATCAATAAAGGGAATAAGAAATCTCTAGCATGAAATTGAGTTGAAAGGCCCTTTAACGATTATGTTTTCTTATAGATTCATACAAGCATTTCTCCTAGAATATGTAGAGTTATGTGATCCATTACCTATCAAATTAAAGATTTTTGAGTCTACTTTCCAACACTGCCAAATTCTTGTGAATCCGTGTCTTGAGTAAAAGATTATGTGTGTTTTACTGAGGAATAGTAAGAACAACCTTATACCCAGATGGAAATTTTCAATTTTTCTTTTCTTTTGACATTCTTGGAGGGGTATTCTCAGCCTTTCCTTATGCCATAACCCCTAGCACATTTGAAAAGCCTTCTCTTCATCAGTTTCAGACATTTTCCATCCCTTACAACCTTTCTTCTTCCTCTCAAACTCAAGCTTAAGAAATATAGGAGAATTGGCTCAAGAATCAAGCTTAGTTACCTCCTTTTCTGTCAGTAGTTTCTCTGTTGTTTGAAGGTAAGTAAAACTACCATCTTTATGTAAATTTCACGCTCAAAAAATTCTATCTTCAATATATACTAGGGTTTAAGAAATCTCCATACTCATATTCCACAACTATACGCTCAAGTATATTCTTCAATATGTTTTTAGGTAACGATTGTTCTTTGTCTAATTTGCTCAAACCTATGCCAATTTATTTGATCCTTATGCCGGATTTAGTGGTTGAAGACTATTTAATATGTCAATTGTTATAAATCCATGCGTCTCTTGAATCCTACAGACAAATTGATTATTTTATGAATTCTGGGACTTAGACCCATTTGATTTTCCAAAGTGGTGAGTTTTCTTAATGATTGAAATTCTCGTTGTTCCTGAATAAGGATTATTTTTAATCTCCAAAAATAATTTTGTGAATTATTCTTATCATTACAACAACTTAATGAATTGAGACCCCTCATTGCTTGATATGAATATGATCCTCAACAAGGTTTCCTAAAATCATCTCATAATTTCCTCAAAGGCAATGTATGCCATATTCACGAATTATAACATAATGAACCATGAAATTACCTATCATTACTCTCCAATATTGATAGTGTTAACTCATGAATATGAGTCTATTATGGTTAATCTCAATATGAGCCTAAAGTGGCTATACATAATTATGAGCCTAAAAGGATAAACCTTGAGCATGAGCCTAAAAAGGCTAAACTATGAACATGAGTGTAACAATACTAACATTTTGATCAAGAACTAATCAAATAAATAAGATAACGATATAGGCATAAGGGAGTTGTTTAGATGATTGTGAAGGCATAGGTTTAAATGATAAATGTCGAAGCTATGTTTGCCTATATAGAATAGAGATTATTCTACAAGTTGGATGACTCTTTTTTCATGTATCCCAAAAAGGGGATAACCATGGATACTCGCTAGTAAATTATGTCATTTGTCATGTCCTATGCCCGGCAAAGTATAGGTTGGCTTAGCTGATCGGTCCGAGATTAAAATCCATGCGCTCACATGGTAGTTTATGATGGTTCACTACTTTCTCTTCCAAATAATCATAGGAATTAAATCTACCATACTTGGACAATTATAAATTTAGTTTATATTCTTGGTCTTTTTCAGTTGTCTTCAGTTATATTTTAATTTTATTGTCTTTTCTAATCTTTTGATATACTACCCTAAATGATTTTGCAAACCAATACATTCCATGTATTAACCTTCTTTGATACTACATCATTTCATGATGTAGGTTTTGTCTCTCGAATCTATGGTCAGACGCCTCATTAGGTTATGGTGAGCCTCTTTCCTATTAGGAGGCTGGACAAGATATGATGAATCCTTATATTTTCTTTCCTTTCAATATTTGTACTTATTAGAGGCTTCACAGGATGGTGTAGTTTTCAAACAAAATTTATAACTTCTTGTCTTTATTATGACTATGAGTATTAATTAATATTAAGTGGTGTTAATAACCCTTGATGAAAAAATTTCTCCTTTAATAAATCTTATTTCAACCTTATTTTGTTCTAGTTATATTCTTTCATGTTCGTTTTATTCTCATATGTTATGATAGAATGTCCGCTCTTACGAGCAATAGTATCAGATACGTGTCACGTCCAGGACCTCAGCTTGAGGCGTGACAATTTCTTTGCATTTTCTTAAAAGATTATTTCCACAAAATTTTAACATAAAAGGAAATTCACACTTTTTTAAAGTATTATATGACCGTTTATTGTATATTTTTTTGTCTTATTAAAAGCACTAAGTTCTCTAGAATGCTATTTTACAATGTCTCTTCTCACTTGGTCGGGTGTATGTACATTTAACCTTACCTTAGAGGTAGAGAAATTATTTTTGATAGACCCTTGACTCAAGTAAAAACACTTCAACATAGTCCAGGAAAAGAGTAATGAAAGCATCAGAAAGAAAAGTGTAATGATCGAAGTACAAGAAACAAATGATAATAACAGAAATCGTAGGAAACAAACTAAAGGAAAAATACTATGACTACTACTGTGGACGGTAAAGTAAAGGGAGTGAAAACATAACAAAGCAAAATTCTACATTAACTAAAGTAAAAAAAAAATAATGACAGAAGTCAAATGACAAAACACTAAAGGAGAAATACTATAACTACTAGTATGGATTGTAAAGTAACGGAAGTGAAAGCATTACAAAGAAAAATACTACTATAATCAATGTACAAGAAAAAAACCTAATAAAGGAATTTCAAGGACAATAAACTAAAGGATAAATACTACGACTAATATCATGGGCGAATTCTAACACAACACACTACCTACTAATATACTTCCGTAATTCGGATCCTCTAGAAGTTTCTATCTAAGGTCATGTCTTCGATAAGCTGACACTACATCAAGTTTTATCTAATCACCTTTGTTTATTACTTATTCAATATATACCTCTACCTATATGAAACCTTCTATAGTCAGCCTTTCCTATCTCCGCACTAAGGTATCTGTTGATGTTCTCTTCATATGTCTGAACCATATGAGTCTTTCTTATTGCATCTTGTCACCTTCGAAGTCACTTCCACCTTGTCATGAATATTTTCATTTCTAATCTTATCTTTTTTGTATGCCCATACATCAATCGCAATATCCTCATTTTCATGACTATTGAAAGCAAGGATCTTCCACAGAAAATTATGCCTCAGCTTCAATTGTTCCTTTTTATTAATTCAAATGATATTTAATCATCTTAATATTGACAAATACGTTATGATACCACAGTAACTATTTCTCATTACTCTACATTGTTCTTTAAATTATAATTACATATTCAAAGCTTTATTTTAATAATGTTTATAGTAATTGTAATATTTTGTACTATACGCAGTGACAAATTCATAGCCTCAATAAGGGGCATGTAAGTAAACCCATGGTCTCTAGAGGCAGATTTTGGGGGTTAGGTGGGGGTTCTCTAGAGTAAGTCATTATTGTTTACTGTCAAAATTTAAAATCTTCTCTTGTTCTCAATACCCAAAGGCTAAGGGACTTTAAACAAAACTTTCAACTCATGCATAAGTCTCACGAAGAGTAAAACTTCTTCAATGCTCAACATTTCATAACTATTTAGAACTCAAATACTTGGAATTCAAAATCATATAAATTGAAAACATACTTAAAGGCATTTCATTCACTTTAGGAAAATATCTCATCTCAAGCTTTAGGGAAATCACTCCATCTCAAATGGAAAGGCATTCTAGTTTATGGAAACAACTTATCTCAAGGATTTATAAAAAGTACTATAACAAGGGAAGATGCTTTCATTGAGGAAATAACCCACATCAAGAAACTACTTTAGTTAGGGAAATATGTTTTCAATTCAACCATGTAGAAAAATAGCTTATAGGAAAGGAAAATAAGTATTTGATCTCAAAGTATAAATGTCAAGGGAGGTTCTCGTAACCGACATAAACTATGCGAGCTACATGGAGTCCAACATTTTGTCCTCCTAAGGAAAAGACCCTATGTTGGGGAGGAGCATCATACTCTTGCCAGGGAGTATAACCTAGGTCTAGTGATCACTACAGGAAACTTGGCCTCGGGCTCAATCATAACCATCAGAAACTAGGCCTCAGGCCCTACCCACAGTGGCACGTAGTTTTTGGGTAAGAAATCGTAGTAACTTACCCACTCGGTGCTAAATACTACTCCCTTTAGATTATCTACTCTCATCTCATAAAAAAACCTCTTTTAGAAATCATGCCAATTGACTCTTAATTCTCGGGAAATATCAATACGATGCATTCAATAATAGTGGGTGAAAAACCCAATTCAAATTCATGTAAAAACCTTATATATTTATAGAATTTCATTATGTAAATAGCCTTTTGGGCACAAGGGTGAAAGGGTTACCCTTGTTCAAAAACCCTACATACCTTGAATTAGAAGCTTTTGATGAACTCTCACTGTTGGAACTCAATTTGTGCTCTAGAATAAGGGTTCTTGAGGTCCTTGACTTGGGAACCATGAATCTTGACTCAATTTAGGAAATCCATGGCGGATTCTAGAGATTCTTGGAAGAGGTATTTGATACTTAGGGTTTATGTTGAGAGAAAACTTGGGAAAAACCTCATAAGATGCTTGTAAATGGCTTTGATTTAGTGTTTCCACGATTTTATACGCTTGGAAAAGGTGCATAGTGCCCTGTTAAACATCTATGTAAAACTGGAAAAATTGAACTGGAACCCAATTTCAATTGCCTCTGCGATGCGCCATTTACTGTGGTGGCTCACTAGAATTTGACAATTGGGAAATTGGCAGCCTCCTCGATGCAGAGCCATCGTGTTTTCCTACTGGTTGGGACCTGGGACTCTCCTGCGATGCGCCACTATCATGGGTTCTACTGGAAATTGACAAATTTCAAATGAACCCTCTCCGCGATGCTCCAGGCAGTTAAATGATGCAGTTTTACGACTAAGGCTTAAATTAGCCATAACTTCTTGCCCGAGTGTTGGATTTGAGAAAATATTAGATTGATCGAAAGCTTATCAGATTTCACACTTGATAAAAAATATAAATTAGGGAAATTCTATATGGTTAACATGTTACTCACTTAGGAAGCAACTTCTCAATCTTTGAGGGCCGAAATCACGCCTCACTTGACACGCCCTATGGCTCAAATAACGAGGGAACTTTATGGGGCCTTACAATATCTCCCCCTTGAGAACATTCGTCCTCAAATGTCACTAGTTAGGCTCAAAATACAGGAAAACTGAGTGCACACAACTGAAACAGTTACTAAATGGTTCAAGATCTTCCTAAACTCATGACCACTCTGGATATCGCAAGAAGTTATACAAAAATAGATGGATAGCTGAACTTTAGATTAGAAAAGCTGAATCAAGGAAGAATGGTACCTTCGAATTGATCTGAACTTTCGAAAAATAGGATTGGGTATTTTACTTGCTTGTCTTCTTCTGCCACCCAAGTAGCACCCTCAACAGATTGGTTCCACCACAAAACTTTGACCAGGGGAACTTTTTTGTTCCTCAATCTACGGATCTAAAAAATTAGGATTTCCACGGGAATCTCATCAAAGAAAAGGTTATCTTGAATATCAACACTCTCTGAAGGATCAACTACAATGGAATCGCCAATATGCTTATTCAGCATGGAGACATGAAAGATAGGATGTACGACAGATAACTTCGAGGGCAACTCAACCTCATAAGCCACTTTACCAACATGACTCAACACTCTATACGGGCCAACATAATAAGGACTGAGCTTTCCCTTCCTACCAAACCTTTTCACCCCTTTCATGTGTGAAATCATCAAGTACACTAAATCACCCACCTTAAACTCAAGATCTCTCCTCCTCTTGTCTGCGTAAGACTTTTAATGACTCTGAGCGGTCTTTAACCTCTCTATAATCAACTTAACTTTCTTTGTAGCTTCAAAAACTGCATCATGCCCCTACGCAACAGCTTTACCCACATAAAACCGACCTATGGCTGATCTACACCTCCTACCATACAAGGCCTTAAGTGGTGCAATCTCAATGCTAGCATGGAAACTATTATTATAGGGAAAGTCTATCAATGGAAAATGCTCATCCCAACTACCTTTGAAATTAAAAGCACACGCCCTCAACATATCCTTTAGGGTCTGAATGGTCCTCTCAGCCTGAACATCTATCTGCGGGTAAAAAGCAAAACTCAAAGCACTTGGGTGCCAAGACCCTACTGAAACGCCCTCCAAAAATGAGAAGTAAATTAAGTACCCCTACCTAAAATGATAGACAAGGAAACTCCACGAAGTCTTATCAACTCCCGAATATACAATCTAGCATAATCCTCAATCGTATAAGATGTATGCACGGGTAAGAAATGTGCAGACTTAGTCAACCTATCCACAACAACCTAAATAGAATCATGATGACGACTCTAAAGAGGCAACCCAGTTACGAAGTCCATATTCGCCATCTCTCACTTTCAAGTGGGCATACTAAACTCTTACATCACACCACCCAGTCTTTGGTGCTCTACCTTAACTGGTCGATGCATCGCACACTTTGCTATAAACTCGGCGATGTCTTTCTTCATGCTATTCCACCAATAGATTTCCCGCAAGTCACGATACATCTTGTTAGTACCTAGATGAATAGAATAATGTGCGCCATGCACTTCATCCATAATCCTCCACCTCAAATCATCAACATACGGAACACACAACCTACCATGCACCCTCAACACATCATCTCCCCCTTGGGAGAAGACCTCAACCTTTTGGTCCTTAACTGACTCCTTCAGTTTGACCAAACTAGGATCCATATCTTGCTTCTTCTTTACTTCTAAAACTAAAGAAGATTCGAAACTACTCTGCACCAACGTACTCCCCTTCGAGAAATCAAGCAATCTAAAACCCAACCTAGCTAAACAATGAACATCATAATCTAACTCTCTCTTACCTTCCTCAATCTGCGCAATACTACCCATGGACAATCTGCTAAGGGAATCTGCCACCACATTGGCCTTGCCCGAGTGATACAACACACTCATATCATAATCTTTCAACAACTCTAACCACCTCATCTGCCTAAGATTAAACTTCTTCTGGGTAAACACATACTGCAGGATCTTATGATCAGTAAACGCATCAACATGGACACCATAAAGATAATGTCTCCCAATTTTCAAAGCAAAAACCACAACAGCTAACTCAAGATCATGGGTCGGGTAGTTTCTTTCATGCGGCTTTAACAGTCTAGAGTCATAAGCTATAACTTTACCCATTCGCATCTACACATAACCTAAACCAACTCTAAAGGTATCACAATACACCACAAAACCATCAGTACTATCAGGAAAAGTCAACATAGGGGCTGAAGTGAGTCGAGTCTTCAACTCCTAAAACTCTTCTCACAGGAATCAAGCCACTAGAAGTTAACCTTATTTTAGGTCAACCGAGTCATAGAAGATGCGATAAAATAGAAAACTCTAAAAAGATGATGTAATATCCCACTAGACCCAAGAAAATCCTAATGTCAGATGGAGATATAGGTCTAGTCTAGTTTCTCACAGCTTTTGTCTTTTGGGGATCAACTCTAATACCTTCGGCTGAAACAACATGACCCAAGAAGGTTGCAGACCTTAGCCCAAATTCACACTTACTGAATTGGCAAATAATAGGTGATCTCTAAGAGCTTGTAAGACAATTCTAAGATGAGCTGCATGGTTATTCTCATCACGGGAGTACACAAGCATGTCATTTATGAAGACAATGACGAACGTATCAAGGTATTGCTTGAACACTCAATTCATGAGGTCCATGAAGGCTGCTGGAGCATTGGTTAGTCCAAAAGACATGACCAGAAACTCAAAGTGACCATAACAGTTTTGGAAGGCTATCTTTGGAATATCACATTCCCTTAATTTAAGTTGATGATAGCTGGATCTA
The DNA here is from genome assembly GCF_002878395.1 of Capsicum annuum. NCBI lineage: Eukaryota > Viridiplantae > Streptophyta > Magnoliopsida > Solanales > Solanaceae > Capsicum > Capsicum annuum. The sequence continues at coordinate 86,013,471 of NC_061122.1, forward strand.
AGGTCTATCTTGGAAAAATAACTTTCTCCTTGTAACTGATCAAATAGGTCATCAATTCTTGGAAGAGGATACTTATTTTTTACTGTGACCTTGTTCAGTTGACGGTAGTCAATGTACATGTGCAAAGATCCATCTTTCTTCTGCACGAACAAAATAGGTATGCCCCAAAAAGAAATACTGCGTCTAATAAAACCTTTATCTAAGAGATCTTTAAGTTGCTCCTTTAAATCCTTAAGCTTGACATGTTCGATATGATATAGTGGAATGGAAATAGGATGAGTATCGGGAAGAAGGTCAATTCCGAACTATATCTCTCTATCGGAAGGTATCCCTGGGAGATCTTCCAAAAAGATATTGGGAAACTCATTAACGACATCAACCGATTGGATGGCTAGAGTCTCAAACTTAGTGTCCTTGACCCTAACTAGGTGGTAGATGCAACCTTTGGTTATAAGCTTTCTGGCTTTGATATAGGAGATGAAATTACTCTTGGGAGATACCGAACTGTTGAACCACTCAAACACTCGTTCATCAGGAAAATAAAACTTGACTACACGGGTACGAGAATCTATATATGCATAACAAGAATAAAGCCAATCTATACCCAGAATAATGTCAAAATCTATCATGTCCAACTCTATCAAATCTGCAAGTATGAATCTATGAAGCATAGTAATAGGGCAATTTCTATATACTTGTTTCGCAATAACAGACTCTTCGACTGGTGTAGAAACTATGAAAGGCTCAGGATTTTTTTCAGGAATCATTTAAAAATTCACAGCCATAAGTGGGGTCACATAAGAGAGATTCAACTCGGGGTCCAACAACACAAAAACATCAAGATAAAAGACACAGAACATACCAGTAACAACATCAGGAGAGTTTTTCTACTCCCGATAGGGTGACAAAGCATAGAACCTATTCTAGTGCTGACCGCCAGCAGTGTTAGAAGAAGCACCCTGAGCAGGGGCGGGACGGAGTATTGGAGCTGGTGCACTAGCAGCCTATGCCTGAGGTCGGGCATCTCTATTCCCCTATCTAGTATGGGGAGAATCTCTAAGTTTGTGGCCCTACTTTCCACAGCAAAAAAAATGCCTCACATCTTTGAAACACTCCCTAAAAAAATCCTACCACATTTAGCACAAGAAGATAACGGGGCTTGTTACCAACATTGTTCTGTGGCCTAGACATGAAAGACCTGCTCCCTTACTCTGGCCTACCTCTATGCGGGGGAGCGCTAGCTGAAGAAGGAACTAGAATAGATGAACGTCTCTAAAACTGGGGGCGATTTGCTCCATAGAAATTAGACTGGCTAAACTCATGCTGATCATATCTCGCCCTCTTGCTACCCCTTATTCTATCTCTTTCTCTAAGCTTATTCGTCTTTATCTTTTAGGCAGGCTTCATCAGCCTAGCTAAATCTATATCCTTAAGCAACATCCCAACCCTACACTCCTTCAGTACCATCCCAGAAACACCGGTCACAAACTTACTCATACTAGCCCGGGTGTTAGAAATCAAATCAGGAGCGTACTTGGCCAACTGATTGAATTCAAACAGTACTCCTTAATAGTCAAGGATCCCTGTCTCAAGTTCATGAACTCCTCAATATTTGCCTCCCTCATCATAAGTGGAAAGAACTAATCCAAGAAGGAATCTTGGAAAACTTGCTAAGTCATAGGAGCGGCATTCTTACCTTTACCCTTCTTCCATGACACAACCCAATCATAAGCAATGTCCTTCAGTTTGTAGGATGCCAACTCAACACTTTTTTCTTCTGAAATATACATCACGTATGTGATCTTTATCACCTCCTCCAAGTACAACTGTGGGTCCTAATCTATCTTTGACCCATAGAACTCAGGCGGGTTCATTCGCAAAAAGTAACAAATCCTAGCTGGGGCTACATCACCACCCTACTGGTTAGCAATTGGGGCCTGGCTATTTGCCTGAACATTTATAGTGACCGCCTGGGGTAACGCCTAAAAGGCCACTCTAAACTCACCAGATGACACTATCTCATTCAAAGGATCAACAGGTGGGGGTTGCTCATCATTGTTTCCATGGACATTCGCTCTTCGATGAGGTATTTTCTAAAAATAGAAGAGAACAGATCATTAGATAAGAGGGACAACTATAGGCACGATAGAATCTGAAAGAATAAATAACTTTTTCTGCCTCTTGGTCAAAGTTATGGCGTGCTACACACCGAAGATCAAGATTCTACTCAGCACGGCTTGTTAGACTCCCTAGGACTCCTTAGAAACCTTAGACTTTGATACCAAGTTTGTAATGACCCAAAATTGTCTCCCGAGATGTCACATGGTGCGTAAGGCTACGAGTAGCGCCAAGCTAACCCTTAGATTTGGTTTTCACCAATGAAAGCCAATTCAAGATAAGAATGGACTAAACACTCGCATAGTCATATCATGTAAAAGGAAATATGGAAAAAGATACTCGGTCCATAGGACCACAATATAGAGAAATCTTAACAAAACCACAATATTAAACCCATGACATCTCACAAGTCTGACACTAGTCTAACAAGCCCCTATAAATCAAAATTTATAGAGCTACTGGGATAGGTCCCCAACTAACTTTAAATGAAATGATCATAAGACATAGTCTCTCAAGTATGGTAAATATCTGAAGATCGGTCCTCAAACCATGAGGACTTACCATAGTAGAAAATATAGGCAAGGCACTCAAAGAATCAAGGGCGAGGCTGGGACTGAGCACCTAAACCTACATTATAACATAATGTAGAAAATAGACATATATATGGATCAGTACTTGGAATGTACTGAGTATGCGAGGGTGAATGCATATGAATAAAATAGTAACAATCTTCTTTAATCAAATCATATATGCATTATGAGATGACTCGCATGGCTTGAACAAGTATAAAATATAAAGATCATAATTCATGTAGAATGGAGCATGTAACACAAATCTCGTGAGTCATCATTGTTTAATCTAAAAATTCAAAATCTTCTCTTTTTTCTCAATACCCAAATGCTAAGGGACTTTAAACAAAACTTTCAACTCATGCATGTGTTTCATGGAGAGTAAAACTTCTTCAATGCTCAACATTTCATAACTATTTAGAACTCATATACTTAGAATTTGAAATCATATAACTTGAAAACACACTTGAAGGCATTTCATTCACTTTAGGAAAATATCTCATCACAAGCTTTAGGGAAATCACTCCATCTCAAATGGAAAGGCATTCTAGTTTATGGAAATAACTTATCTCAAGGCTTTATAAAAAGTACTATAACAAGGGAACATGCTTTTATTTAGGAAATGACTCAGATCAAGAAAATACTTTAGTTGGGGAAACATCTTTGCAATTCAACCATTTAGGAAATATCTGATAGGGAAGGAAGATAAGTATTTGATCTCGAAGTCTAAATATCAAGGGAGGTTCTCATAACCGATATAAACCATGCGAGCTACATGGAGTCCATCATTTTGTCCTCTTTAGGAAGAGACCCCACATTAGGGAGGAGCATCATTCTCTAACCAGAGAGTATAACGTAGGTCTAATGATCACTAAATAAAACTGGGCCTTGGGCCTAATCATAATCATCATAAACTCGGCCTCAGGCCCAACCCATGGTGGTACATAGTTTTTGGGTAAGAAACCACATTAACTTACCCACTTGATGCTAAATACTACTCCCTTTAGATTATTTATGCTCATCATATAAAAAATTCACTTTTATAATAATCACATGGCCACCACGAACCCAATAATCAAATCAGTAATCTCATATAGTGAAGTAGATTTCAAAGTTCAAGGACCATTAGGTCAATTTATTTCTCAATCATCTCAAAATACTCAAAACATGGATGCTCATAGCACAAGAGTTCATAATTTTACAAGTCTCAAATAGGGATTACTAACCCATACTTAAATCTCAAGTTAAAGCTTATCAAAAGTTAAATATATAGTATATAGATTCATAAATCATGTGGAAATCTGGGAATTTCAGCAAATTACCTCAAAATCTTAATATGGACATATGTTTCAATATCTCAACAATGCAAATATTAGCTTATCAAGGAGTAAAATCATTGGGTTTATACCCAGATGTAAATACTCAAGAAAACATGTATAAATCATGCCATTTGAGTCTTAATTTATGGAAAATAACAATATAATGCATTCAATAATAATAGGTGAAAACCCCAATTCAAATTAATGTAAAAACCTCATATATTTCAAGAATTTCAAGATGTAAATAGCCCTTTGGGCACAAGGGTGAAAGGGTTACCCTTGTTCAAAAACCTTTCATACCTTGAATTATAATCTTTTGATGAACTCTCACTTTTGGAACTCTATTCGTGCTCCAGAAAGAGGGTTCTTGAGGTCCTTGACTTAGGAACCTTGAATATTGACTCAATTTAGTAAATCCATGATGGATTCTTGAGATTCTTGGAAGAGGTTTTGGATACATAGGGTTTATGTTGAGAGAAAACTTGAGAATAACCTTATAAGATGCTTGTAAATGGACTTTATTCAGTATTTCTATGATTTTATAGGCTTAAAAAAGGTCAAAAGTGCCCTTTTAAACATTTGTGCAAAACTGGAAAAATTGAACTGGAACCCGATTTCATTGTCCTCTGCAACGTGCCACTTATCACGATGGCTCACTAGAATTTGACAATTGGAAAATTGGCAGCCTCCGCGATGCGGAGCCATCATATTTTCCCACTAGTTGGGACTCGAGACTCCTCTGAGATGCACCACTATCGTGGGGTTCCACTGGAAATTACCAATTTCCAGATTAACCTTCTCCGCGACACGCCTGATAGTTAAATGATGCAGTTTTATGACTAAGGCATAAATTAAGCATAACTTCTTACCCGAGTGTTGTCTTATATCGATGGAAAGCTTATCAGATTTCCCATGTGATAAAAAGAGAAATTAGGGATATTCAATATGGTTAATACATTACTCACTTAGTAAGCAACTTATCAATTCTTTAGGGTCGGAATCACGCCTCACTTGACACGCCCTATGGCTCAAACTATGTGGTAACTTTAAGGAGGCCGTAGAATGGCTTTTAAACCATGATCCTTTACTATAGTTTTAAGCTTGTTATTTCATTCAGTGATCATTCAGTGCTGGTGGGTTATGAATGCCTGATACTTAAGTCTTTTAACATAAATTTAGATCATTTTAGTCATGGTTCAGTTAATACATGAATTCTATTATTTACTCATTTGATGTTATCATGATAAGCATCATAAGTTATGAAATTATGTTCACCTATGTTTAATTCAGTCCAATCCAGTATTAGTGTCATTCAGTTAGGAGTAACCCTTAGAATCGAGTAAATGTAGGGATGGTGTCTCACCCATCAATCAGGCATGAGGCACTAGTAACAGTCCCTAAGTTCTAAACCTACAGTGCTACCATAGATTTTGAGGGGTCCTCTGCCAGTTTGGCATGACACCCTCATGCTACGGGACATTAGCCTTGTGGGTCGATATCATCAGTTAGTGTTAGTACCCTTGGAAAGGTACCAACACCCTTCCAATAGGGGTTACAGGTTAGACCCTGATAGTAAATTTGGGGCATGTCGGTTATAGATAGCTCCCTCAGTCTCAGTATAGTATTCAGTGTATCTTCAGATCAGGTTTTCTTGACTAAGTGTACAGACTTTTAGATATTAAATTTTACAATATTCAGTCTTTCAGATAATAAATTATCTTAGTAACATAACATATATACACTTAGTCTTGCATTCTTAGATATTTCAGTTTTAATGCATTCATGCTCAGTTATTTCATGCTATTCAATTAGTCTTTATGTCATATGCACAGTACCCCATGCATTTTAGACAAACCTCAAATCATATACTAGTACATTCAAAGTACTAACTACATACTCTTCTTTGTGCTATGAGTTCTTATATTATAGGTTAGGAGGCTCAGTTTCTCAACTGCAGCTAGATAGCCAACGTTACTCAGAAGCCATAGTAGTGAGTCCTCATCCATCGAGGATATATTATCTCTCTTTTAGTACTTTAGTATTTCATTATGTTCAATCAGTTAGAGTTAGTTTGGGGCATGTACCATCAACTCCTCAGTCAATTAAAGGATTTTTCAGACAATCAGATAGTCAATATGACAAATGTCTAGTTTATCAGTCTTCTCAATATTATTAGTTGCTTTGAGTTGACGGTTATTTTTTAGTATTTTAGAAGATGCTTCAGACTTGTGGTTGAACCACATTTCCAGTATTCAGATTTCCATTACTTTAGTATCTTATATTTTACATACGTGTATGATTATTATTTTATTTAGTGATCACAGCAGGTACCAGCTCATGGGTTAGCTTGTGGTCACTTTTGACTGTAAGCACTATTTTTTGGCAACGGGGTAGCCTTGGGTCATGAAAAAATATGATATCAAATCCTAAGGCTTTATTATGTCCTAGGGTATCTGAAAGCTGCGTTGAGTAGAAACTTGTACATGGGTGTGAAGAGTGCCATACTTATAGACAAGAGGCTATGAGATGTTTTAGGAAAATTTTCCCTTATTTCGGTATTCATGTAATGCGAATGAGCATGAGTTCTATTTAAACTCTTTTTCTAACTCATCCTTCATCCATTTATAGATAATACCTCCTATAAAAAATAATGTGAGAAGGAATGGGGACCAGCCCGTACCTCCACCTATTCAGGAAGATCCCTTGAATTAATATATCTCTCACACTGAGTTTAGAGATGATTTTACTACTTTAGACAATTTAGTAGCGAATCAGAACAACGAATGAGTTCTTACCCCATCTAATCCACTAGTAAATATAGCTACAACTAGGATTCAAGATTTTATAAGGATGAATCCCCCTTTATTTATGGGATCCAAGTATGAAGAGGATCCATAAGAGTTTCTTGATATGTTGAAGAAAGTGACAGATATTATGGGGGTCACATTAAGTAAGAGTGTAGAAACAGATGCTTATCTGTTGTAGGATGTGGATCACACTTGGTTCAAGCAATAGAAGGAGGACCGTGGTAATAATACAGGATCTGTAGAGTGGGAGGAGTTTTCCATGGCTTTTTAAAATAGAATCTTTCCATTGGAATTAAGGGAAGCTAAGGTGAAGAATTTCATAAATTTGAAGCAAGGTAATATGAGTGTGAAGGATTACTCACTTATGTTCACTCAGTTGGCTAGGTATGCTCCTAATATGGTTATTGATAATAGGTCTAGAATGAGTAAGTTTGTATCTGGTATAGCTAATAGTATTGTCAAGGAATATAGGACTGCAATATTGATTAAGGAGATAGACTTATCTAGACTTATGTTTCATGCTCAGCAGATTGAGGAAAAAAAGCTTAAGAAGAAAAAGAGAGATAATAAGAGGGCCAAAACAAGTAGTTTTAACTTTTATCATCCAAGTTTGAAAGGTGGTAACTGTTCTAAATTCCATCAAAATTTTTAGCGCCAACTCATCTTTAGCTAGTGTGCCAATGCTAAAGTTTGGCACTGATAGTCGGGATAGAACACCGGGCTCTAAGTCCCAAGGTAGTGTGAACAGTAGTCATACAAATCTGCTTTGTCAAAAATATGGTAGAAATCATCTAGGTGAATGCAGAGCTGGCAGTGATGTGTGTTTTAGATGTGTAAAGAATTACCGCAGGATAAAATAGTGCCCTATAGGTATATGGAAGGTTAGGAATGATCACCAATAGGGTAAGACTAACTCTTCAGCAACACCAGTAGGGCGCTACTTCCAGTGCTGCTAGTGGTCAGTGCCAGAATAGGTTATATGCTCTTAAGACTCAACAAGATTAGGAGAATTCTCCTGATGTGTTTACGAGTACGTTACAGGTTTTCCATCTTCATGTTTATGCATTATTAGAACTTGGAGCTTCATTTTCCTTAGTAAATCCCTATATAGCAGTCGATTTTAGTGTTAGTCCCAAATCTTTAGCAGAACTTTTCTCCATGTCTACCTTAGTAGGTAAATCTATCATAGCTAGATGGGTATGCAGGAATTGCCCAGTTATAGTATCTTAAAAAGTTACCTCAGTTGATCTTATGGAGTTAGAGATGATTGATTTTGAAGTCATTCTCGGCATTGATTATCTCTACTCATGCTATGCCTTAGTTGATTGCAGAAATAGAGTTGTTCAACTTTAGTTTCCCAATGAACCATTCATTGAATAGAGTTGTAGTACTTCAATGCAGAGGGGTCAGATTGTTTCTTGTACTTCAATGCAGAGGGGTCAGATTGTTTCTTACCTAGAGGCGAGAAAAATAATATCTAGAAGGTGCATATACCATTATGTTTGAGTCAAAGACTCTAATTCTGAGACTCCAAGTCTCAAATCTATTTCATTAGTAAGGGAATTTCCCAATATTTTCCCTGAAGACCTCCCTGGAGTTCCTCCCAAAAGGCAAATTGACTTCGGGATAGATCTTCTCTCAGATACCCAACCTATCTCTATTCTGCCCTACAGAATAGCTCAAGATGAGCTTAGGAAATTGAAAGAACAACTGAAAGATCTCTTACATAAGGGATTCATCAAGCCCAGTGTTTCTCCATAGGGCTCCCATTCTTTTTGTTCATAAGAAAAATGGTTCTCTCAGAATGTGCATCAATTAGCATCAACTAAACAAAATCACATTCAAGAATAAATATCAACTCCCCAGGATTGATGACTTATTCGACCAACTCTATGGTGTTAGTTATATCTCTAAGATAGACCTCAGATCTAGATATGATTATCTTACAGTCAAGGTATGTGACATTCTGAAGACAGCTTTCGGAACTCGGTATGTCACTTCAAGTTCCTTGTCATGTCCTTTAGACTAACGAATACCCCTGTATCTTTCATGTACTTGATGAATATAGTGTTAAAGAAGTACTTTGACAATTTCATCATCATCTTCATCAATGATATTTTTGTCTATTCTTCTAGTGAAAATGATCAATCATACCATCTGAGAATTGTATTCCAGACTCTTAGAAATCATTAGTTGTTTGGCAAATTCAGCAAGTGCGAATTTTGGCTAATATTAGTAGCTTTCCTTTTCCATATTATTTCTAGTGATGGCATCTGATTTAACTCTCAAAAAAACAAAACAATGAGAAACTATCCTAAACCCGTCTCTCATCAGTTATTAGGAGTTTTTAAGGTTTAGATGGTTATTACAGATGGTTTACTGAAGAGTTTTCTTCAATTTGATCCCTCATATGTCGATTAACTCAGAAGATAGTCAAATTCTATTGGTCAGATTCATATGAGAAGAGTTTTCAAGAGTTGAAAAATCAACTTACTTCAGCCCCAGTATTGACTTTGCCAGATATTTCAGATGGGTTTGTAGTTTACTGTGATACTTCCAGAGTTGGTCTTGGTTATGTATTGATGTAGAGAGGTAAGGTCATGTCCTATTTCTCTAGACAGCTTAAACCCCGTGAAAAGAATTACCCTACCCATGATATTGAGTTGGAAGTTGTTGTTTTTGCCTTTAAAATTTTGAGGCACTATCTTTACGAGGTTAATGTTGATGTGTTCACAGTTTAAAAAAGTTTGCAGTATGATTTCTCACTGAAAGATTTGAATCTTCATCATATAAGGTAGCTAGAGTTATTGAAACATTATGACATGAGTGTGTTGTATCATCTGGGCAAGGACAATGTAGTGGAAGATGCCCTTAGTAGATTGTCTATGAGTAGTGTAGCTTATGTTGAGGATGATAAGAAAAAGTTAATCAGGGAGGTTTATCAGCTTGCTAGATTAGGTATTTGGTGGGTTAATTTAGCCAAGGGCAATAATAGGGTTAGAATAGCAAGATACGGATCCTAGTTTGGTTAGATTGAAGGAATCAATCAAAGATCAAAAAGTACATGTTTTCTCCCAAGGGGGAGATGTTGTGTTATATTGCAAGGGCAGGTTATATGTTCTATATTTTGATGGTTTGAGGTAGTGGATTTTGGCAACTTATTTCATTCATCCAGGATCCACTAAGATGTACTGTGACTTATAAAAAATCTATTGTTGGAATGGTATGAAGAAGGATATTGCAGAGTTTATGGCTAAGTACTCAAATTGTTAGCAGGTTAAAGTTGAGCACCAGTGGCCTAGTGGTACATTGCAGGAGTTTAGCATCCCTACTTGGAAGAAGGAAGAGGTAACCATGGACTTTATGATAGGATTACATCATACACATTGTCCGCAAGATTTGATATGTGTCATTGTGGGTAGAATGAACAAATCAGCTTATTTCTTGCAAGTTCATACTTAGTATTTAGCAGAGGATTATGACAGGCTTTATAGTAGAGAGGTGTTTAAGTTTCATGGAGTTCCTTTGTCTATTATTTCTGATAGAGGTACTCAATTTACCTCACTTTTGGAAGGCTTTTAAGAAAAGTCTTGGAACCCAATTTCATCTCAGTACAACTTTTTATCCTCAGACAGATGGTCAAGCAAAGAGTACCATTCAGACCTTAGAGGACTTGTTGAGATGATATATTATTGATTTTAAATAAAGTTGGGATGATCGCTTTCCTTTGATTGAGTTTTCTTATAATAACATCTGTCACTCCAATATTCTAATGGCTCTATTTGAGGATCTCTATTGGAGGAGATGTAGATCTCCTATTGGTTGGTTTGAGGTAGGTAAGACTGCTTTTATAGGGATAGATTTAGTGTTTGATATGATGGAGAAAGTTCAATTGATTAGGGTGAGGCTGAACACAGCCTAAAGCCATCAGAAATCTTATACAGATGTGAGGAGGAGAGATCTTGAGTTTGATGTTAGTGATTTAGTTTACTTAGAAATCACTCCCATGAAGGGGGTAAAGATATTTGGCAAGAAGGGGAAGCTCAGTCCTCGCTATGTTGGCCAATATAGAATTTAAATTCATTTCAAGAAGGTAGCTTATTAACTAGAGTTGCCTGCAGATTTGGCTTCAGTGCATCCGGTGCTTCATGTTTCGTTGTTAAAGAAATGTATTGGTGATTCAGCTATTATTGTTCATTTAGAAAGCACAAATGTTCAGGATTGTCATGACCCAAGGCTATCCCCTAGTCACAACAATGGTGCTTATGGTCACAAGTGACCATAAGCTAATCCATGAACTGGTACCTATTGTGCGCGCTGAGTAAACTGATAGATAAAGACATAAGCAGAAATAAATTATAATTTCATAAGGTTTTAAATACTAAAAATGTAACAAAATCTGCATGTCTAAAAACATCTTTGAAAATACTAAAATTTTATTTGATAACATTGATAAACTAACTAACTATCTGAATATCTGAAAATCCTCTAACTGACTGACCGTGGAGTTGATGGGACAAGTACCCAACTAACTCCGACTAACTGAATAATACTGAAAAATTGAATAATTAAAATAAACCATCATGTCCCAGGTAGATAAGGACTCACTGCAACTGTTGTTGAGTAATGCTAGGATGTCTAACTATGGTTGGGGAACTGAGCGTCTAAACCTATAATATAAGAAATTATAGTGCGAAGAAAATATGCGATCAGTACTTTGAATTTACTGGTATATAAGATGAGGCTAGGCTTAAATACATGGGTTAACTGTGCATAAAGTAAAGACTAATAGAATAATGTGAGATAATTGAGTAAGCATGTATGAAAATTGAAATACTGAGAATGCAAAACCAAGCATATATACAAATCTGAAATAATCTATAAACTTAATTACTAATATTTGACAACTGGATAATTGGAAGTCTGTATGCTATGGTTAAGCAAACCTGAACTAAATTCTATACTGAATACTGAACTAAGACTGTGGGAGGTATCATCAAACCGACATGCCCCAATCTGACTTAATCAGGGTCCAACTTGTAATCCAGTTGGAAGGGTGTCAGCACCATGATATGGGTACTAACACTAGCTGTGTGGATCCACTAAAATAGTGTCCCAAAGAACTAGGGAGTAAGTCTTAAACTAACACATGACCCCTAAGACAATGTCAGTCCTAAACTGTCGGGTGACATCTCAGAGAATGTTAGTCCTAAATTGGCGGGTGATATCTCATAATCCTACACTGGCTACATAGTTTCAAAACATAGGGACTACTTCTAAGGACTCAGTCCTAGCTGGCGAGTGAGCTCCTATCCCTAGGTTTGCTCAATTCTAAATCCTACTCCTAACTGAACTAAGCTTAACTAAGCGAACAACTGATCATAAAACAAACTAAATGATAATGCTCATGGTATATATAAAATCATTCTAAAGATACTAAAATTATGTAAACAACTAGGTATCGGGTTTTCATAACCCACCAACACTAACTAAAAGTATCAATAAGGACATGTAGAGCTTGAAAACCCATAATAAAGAATTATTTCTCAAAACCCAACATTTATGCATTTCATCAAACACATGGAAGTCGTGAATTTAAGCATGGGAATGGGTAAAACATGTGATTGGAAACATAGTTACAATACTAAAACAAATAAATTAGGGATTTAACATGAGGATTTCAACACTCAAATCACATAAGGGCTCATTCCATTGAAAAATACTTGAAACATAACTTGTAATCAAAATCAGTAACGACTTCATGGAGACAATTCATCATAAACATATAAAAACTTATATTTGATATAACAGAGGGATTCTTGGACTCCATGGGTGAAAAGGGGCCATGGATGAACATCACACATACCTTAAATCCATATGATTAAAAAAGAAATGCAGTCTTGATGCTTTTCTTGAAAATTCTTTGATTAGGGAACTTGAGTCCTTGGTTTTCTTAAAGAGGAAGGAATGAAATTGATGAACTTAGGGGATGATTTGGGTTTATTTTTTAGAGTAAAATTGGTGGGAAATTGGCATATAATGCCCTAATTGAAGTGTTAATTCGTGTTTTAACGAATTAGGTCAATGGGAAAAGACCTAACTACCCCTCAAGAGATTAAATTTGTCACTAAAATGTGGTTTAATAGGTCACCGCAACATGATAAGGAGTCCATCGCTATATGGACTACAATGTAATGCAATCATAGTGAGCTGCTGGAATCAAAATCCAAACATGACCCAATCCTCGTTCGAAAAATCCAAAACTTCCTCAAGACATAGCCCTTACACCCCAGAATATGAATTAACTCAAATACCTATGTCTCGAGATCAGGAAGACCCATTTAAAAATCCTCAAAGTTAAAAGGAAAAGATTTGACTAAGTCCCCAATACTTGGTGAAATTTTTAGGTTTTAAGCCTTTTATACATACAACTAGGAAATAAATTGAGCTAAGAAAAGTATGGGGTATTACAATACCTCTCCCTTAGGAACATTCATCCTCAAATGAGACTGATTAAGCTGAGAATATTGGGGAAACTAAGATCATATACTAGACATACATAAATGAAAACATGATTACATGACTTAGTCTGAAACGTGATACATGAACTGAACTGATTTGTATATTATTGTGTAAGACCCCGTAATATCCTCATCGTCTAAGTCCCTTAAAGCATGCCCAAAAGAGTTCCTAGACTTAGAAAATTTGGCTATGTGTTAGGACTTAGTCATTTATTAAACTTTCAAACATTGAGGATTTTATTTATGACCTTTTCGACCTTTGATTGTTGATATTTTAGTTATTTCATGATCAGGGAGGTCAATAGGTGTTCCCGGACAAGTTTCAGACTTTTTGGACCTTATTTAGACCATGTTTGAAATCCCAAAATAGTGGACCAACATAATCTTGGTGCGTTGCGTTGCCCATCCCGTTGGTTAATATTTTCCCTAGCTACCAGCATCAAATTCTTGTGAGTCGATGCTAAGTTAGTGTGACGCATTAGGTATCGCATTAGTACTATTGACACGGCACGTCGACCTATGCGGTGCTGGGCATATTTTATTTTATCCATTAAAGATCCACATCCAAAGGAGTAATTAAGTCAATTTCCCCTACGCTTATTCCGTCTAACCACAAAATCAAATCCTATTACAAGAACTTTAGGCAAAATTTCATCAATTTTCTCCCAATTAAAAATACTATGTTCAACATTCATCTCCAAGAAACTCAAGATTCCACCATCTTTTTTCCAAATTGATTCAAGATTTAATATCCCTAGACCAACAGCTTTAAGAATATTCATTCAAGAGTGCAAATAGAGTCTCAAAAATAAATCTTGTGCATCTAGTTCATCATCTAAGGTATGTGGGGTTTGAAAAGGGATAAAATTTTTATCCTTGTGCCCAAAACCTATTTTTAATTATTAAAGATACATGATTTTATATGTTTTCCCATGAATTTGAAGCTATAGATTATATGTATTATTGTTATATACAAGCTTATGATATTTCTAATGTTTTAGTTGAATTACATGGGTATGTTCATATTATTATGATTATTGCTGAAATTTCTAGATTTTAGGATGATTTATGAATGTTTATGTTATAAAGTATGGATTTTGAAATGTTTTATTATGAGATTGAAGTATGGATCTTTAAGCCCTAACTAAAGATTGTTATTTTGAGATTTTGTGTTCTATAAGCACCCCATGATGAGATTATCATTCGTTTTTGAGAAAGATTTGACCTTTTGGTCAAAATAGATTTAAAATCCACTTTAAAGATTGAGATTATAGATTTTACAATTGATTTCATTATAAACCATGAGATTATTTTTTAAAGTGGATTTTCTTAAGATTTTGATATTGGGAGTAGTATTTAGCACCGAGCGAGAAGTGTGGGATTAGTGTGCCCTATCTTCCACAAAACTACATGCCATTATAGCTACAGATTTTTAAATTATTCCCACTTCTACATGGATGACTTAGATTGTGATCACTCAGAAAAGATTACTCTATTTCGATGGCAAGGGTAGAATAGCTCTAACCTTATGGGGGCTAGTCGTGGGATACTATGGATGCTCACATGGGGTAAATGTCAATTAGAAGAACCTTCCAAATAGGTGTCCCCCACTCTTAAAAATAGCTTACTGATTTAAAGTCTTGAGATAAAGTATTGACTATGCAGAATAAGTTTCAGACTTCTTTTAGCTTATATGATTTGAGAAAAATTATAGATTGTAAATTTTATAACTAAGTGTAATGACTCATAATATTTATACTACATGTTTTACTATTCATGATTTGTGATCTTTAGATTTAGATTTACTCAAACTTTGTTAGTCATTTATATTTAGCATGCATTATTTTCATAAACTGTGTTGATATTGTTTACTTATTGCATGCACCTCCATATACACAGTACATCCTCAAAATACTAATCCACATATATGTCTATGTGCTCCATTGTCTCATAATGTAGGTTCAGGTACTAAATCTCGGCAGCATGAGTGATTTCCGAGTACCTCATCTACATCCCTATAGGTGGTTAGTCCTCATAGTTTAGGGACTTAGTTTTCAAATTTCCAGTTTGATTAGTAGATTATTTCATTATTCTTTTCAGATATTTTGAGTCAGCTGGGGCCTGTCCCAGTGACACTCTAGTTTCAGTCATTAGAGACTTGTCGAACTACTATATTCTGTCATAGATATTTTATGTTGTATTTAGACCTTTCATTATTTTTTATCACATTGAAGAGATTAGCTTTTCAGCTATGCTCAAATTATTCAGATAGTTTTTCCATATTTTGTCATGATTTTATTCTGATATTTCCCCCCATGTTGAGATTCAGATGTATTATAAGGCAGCCAGGGTTACCTCAGGACTACTTATAGTTTGGAGCACTGTGTGGCATACCAGGAATTAGACTTCGAGGAAATACAAACTTGGTATCAGAGCCAAAGTTTTAGAGAGTCCTAGGGAGTTAGACAAGCTGCGTTGCGCAGAGTCTCGATCATCGGTGTGAAGCGCGCCACATCTATGAGCAAGAGGCTATGAAGTATTTTTGTAAAATTATCTTTTTCTTTCATAATCCATTGTGCTTATAGTTTTCTCTATCTGCTATTAACTCATGCTTTTTTATGACAGAATATGCCTCCTCACAGATCTAATACCCTTAGAAATAATAACCATCCACCTCAGCTCGCAAATCCTTTGAATGAGAATGTGTCACATACAGAGTTTCGGGCATCTTTTCAGGTGCTAGCCCAAGGTGTGAAAGCTAAGGTTCAGGGTAACCACCAAGCTATAGCCTCGCCTTAGAGGATTTAGCCGTAGCCAGAATCTGAGATTTCATAGGAATGAATCTACCAAAATTCTTTGGGTCGGAGGAAGGTGAGGACCCATAACTTTATCTTGATGAGGTAAGGAATATCGCCTAAATTATGAATGTTTCTAAAGTAGAGAGTGCACAATTGGCATCCTATAGGTTGAAGGATGTTGCTTATGATTGGGTGGTGATGTGGGAGAGGAGTAGAGGGGAATATGCAACTCCCATAACTTGGCAGGTATTTTAGGATGCATTCTTAGACAAGTTCTTCCCACTTAAGATGAGGGAAAATAAGATAGAAGAGTTCATGAACCTGATGTAGGGCTCCAAGATAGTGAAGGAGTATTGCCTCAAGTTTAACCAGTTGTCTAAGTATGCCTCTGATCAGATAGCTGACCCTAGGTCAAGCATGAGTAAGTTTGTGACCGGTGTGTCTGGGTTGATAGTTAAGAAGTGTAGGACTGCTATGCTTAATAGAGACATGGACCTTTCTTGGTTGATGATGTATGCTTAGTAGATTGAGGCAAGAAAGCAAAGGAAAGAGAGAGAGTAAATAGGAGGGCTAGAATAGCGCAGTTTGATTATGGTTAGAATAGGTTTGGAGGAGGAAATCATTCACAGTTTCAAAATTGATCATCTGTGTCCACACCTTCTTCAGCCAGTGCTTCTGTACCCAATAATAGACAGGAGCAGTGGGGTAAGTCTTCTATGACCAGATCTCAGAATAGCATAAGTGAAAAGCCTAATCATTCCATATATCCTAATTGTGGTAAGAATCATATAGGTAAATATTTATTAGGTCAGAAAGGTAGTTATAGTTGTAGACAGGAGGGTCACGGTGTTAGAGATTGCCTGCATGCTAGATGGAGAAATAGAGATGTTCGTCCCCAAACTTAGGATAATAGTGTGCCATATCTTTTAGGTCACCCAGACCCTCTTCAGGGCGCGTTATCCAGTACTCGATGCGGTCAGTGCCAGAATAGGCTTTATGCTTTGCCATCCCACCAGGAACAGAAAGATTTTTTAGATATTGTTACTGGTATGCTTCGTGTATTTTATTTTGATGTGTATGTATTGTTAGACCCTGGGTCAAGTTTCTCTTATGTGACCCCATTAGTTACTATAAATTTTGAGATATGTTCTGAAAAGATCCTTGAGCCGTTCCTAGTTTCTACCCCAATAGGTGTATCAGTTATTGCTAAACAGATTTACAAAAAGTAGCCTATCATAAGATTTAAGTAAGGGAGTGTGATATTCCAAAGATAGCCTTCAAACCCCGATATGGTCATTTTGAGTTCCTAGTAATGTAATCTAAGCTAACCAATGCTCCAACAGCTTTCATAGACCTCATGAATCGAGTGTTCAAATAGTATCTAGATATTTTTGTCATAGTATTCATAGATGATATCCTTGTGTACTCCCATAGTGAGGATGTCCATACAGACCATCTTAGAATTGTCCTACAAAATTTTAGAGATCATAAGTTATTTGCCAAATTTAGCAAGTGTGAGCTTTAGCTAAGGTCAGTAGCTTTGCTCGGTCATATTGTTTCTGCCAACATCATTAGAGTTGATCCCCAAAAGACAAAAACCGTGAGAAATTAGCCCAGACCTATCTCTCCAACAAATATTAGAAGTTTCTTAGGTTAGATAGCTATTACTATTGTTTTGTTGAAGGTTTCTTATCTATTACGTCCCTTATGTCTAGACTGACCCAAAAAACAGTTAAGTTCCTGTGGTCAGATTCCTACGAGAAGAGTTTTTAGGAGTTGAAGACTCAACTCACTTCAACCCCACTGTTAGCCTTACCCAATTGTATGGATGGTTTTGTTGTTTATTATGATACCTCAAGAGTTGGTTTAGGTTGTGTGTTAATGTAGAAAGGTAAGGTCATAACCTATGCCTCTAGACAGTTAAAGCCATCATGACAAGAATTACTCAACCCATGATCTTGAGTTAGTTGTTGTGGTGTTTGCCTGGAAAATATGAAGGCACTATATATATGGTGTGCATGTTGATGCGTTTACAAACCATAAAAGTTTGCAATATGTGTTTACCCAAAGAGAGTTGAACCTTCGCCAGAGAAGGTGGTTAGATTTTCTAAAAGATTATGATATGAGTGTGTTGTATCATTCGGGCAAGGCCAATATAGTGGAAGATGCTCTTAGTAGGTTGTCTATGGGCAGTGTTACTCCTGTATAGTAAAATAAGAAAGAATTGGCTCAAGAAGTGAATCATTTGGCTATATTGGGTGTTAGGTTGCTTGATTCAGCTGAAGAAAATATTTGGGTTCAAAGTAGTTCTGAATCTTCTCTAGTTTCGGAAAAGAAGAAGAAGCAAGTTATGGATCCTAGTTTTGTCAAACTGAAGGATTCAGTTAAACAACAAAAGATCAAGGTTTTCTCACAAAGAGGAGATGGTGTCTTAAGATACCAGAGCAGACTATGTATTCCCTGTGTTTATAAATTGAGGTAGAGGATTATGGTAGAAGTGCATGGTGTGCGAAATTCTATTCATCCTGGTGCTACCAAGATGTACCATGATTTGCGGGAAATCTATTAGTGTAGTGGTATAAATAAGGATATAGCAAAGTATGCAACTTGTTAACAGGTTAAGGTAGAGCACCAAAGACCTAGTGGTATATTTCAAGAGTTCAGCATCCCTACTTGGAAGGGGAAAGAGGTGAATATGGACTTTGTTACTGGATTACCCCTTTCACATCGTCGTCATGATTCAATTTAGATTGTTGTTGACAGGATAACTAAGTTAATGCACTTCTTTCCAGTTCATACATCCTATACAGGTGAGGATTATGCTAAGCTGTATATCCGAGAGTTAGTCAGATTGCATGGAGTTCCCTTGTCTATTATCACAGATAGGGGTACTCAATTTATTTCACAGTTTTGGAGTGCATTTCAGAAGGGTCTTCTCACCCAAGTTCATCTTATTTCCATTTTTCACCCGCAGACAGATAGTTAAGTAAAGATGACCTTCCAAACTCTAGAAGATATGTTAAGGGCATGTGCTCTTGACTTCAAAGGTAGTTGGAATGAGCATTTTCCATTGATTGAGTTTGCTTACAATAACAGTTACCATGCTAGCATCTAGATGGCCCTATTTGAGGCATTTTATGGGAGAAGATGTAGATCATCCATAGGTTGGATTGAAGTGGGTGATGCCTCTTTACTTGGTCTTGACGTAGTGTTTAAAGCTATGGAGAAAGTTAAGTTGATTAGAGAAAGGTTGAAAATAGCCCAAAGTCGTCAGAAATCCTATGCCGATGTGAGAAGAAGAGGTCTTGAATTCGAGTTGGTGATTTAGTCTATTTGAAGATTTCACCCATGAAAAGGGTAAAGAGATTTGGCAAAAAGGGAAAACTTAGTCACCTTTATGTTGGCCCTTATAGAATTCTGAGTCATGTCGAGAAAGTAGCTTATAAGATTGAGTTGCCATTAAACTTGTCAGTCGTTCATCCTGTATTCACGTCTCTATGTTTAAGAAGGATGTTGGTGACTCCTTTGTTGTAATTCCTTTAGAAAGCTCAGATATTCAGAACAGTTTTTTATATGAAGAGATTCCAGTTGAGATTTTAGATTATCATATCCGTAGACTAAGGAACAAAGAAGTTCCCTTGGTTAAAGTTCTTTGGCAGAATCAGTCAGTTTAGGGTCCCACTTGGGAAGTAGAAGCAGATATATGAGCCAAGTACCCTCAACTCTTCTTTGCAAACCCCAATTTAGCTGAAGGTACTCCTCTTCTTTGATTCAGTTCTTTCTAATCATGTATTCAACTTTATAGTTGTCATCATTATAAGTTTATGCACACATAGATTAACTTAAAAGCTTAGAATTATTTAGAATCAGTTTAGAAATTTATTTTAGTTGTACATGCTATCATGTATCCTCAGATTACTTAGTATTCTTAGCCTAACTAGTGGCATTTGAGGACGAATGTTCCCACGGGAGATATATTGTAAGACCCCGCAAAATCCTCGTCGTCTAAGTCCCTTAAAGAATGCCCAAAAGAGTTCCTAGACTTAGAAAATTTTGCTAAGTGTTGGGACTTAGTAATTTATTAAGCCTTCAAACTTTGAGGATTTTATTTACAACCTTCCTGATCATCGATAGTTCATGTTTTAGTTCATTCATGATCAAGGAGGTCAATAGGAGTTCCCAAACAAGTTTCAGACTTTTCGGACATCATTTAGACCATATTTGGAATCCTAAAATAGTGGACCAATGTGATAGGTGATGCAGCATGCCAACATCACGTTGGTTATATTTTCCCTAGCTACTAGCATCAAATTCCTGTGAGTCGATGCTAACTTAGCACAACGCTATGGTTATCGCGTCAGTACCATCAATGTGGCGCGTCGCTATCCGTATTTTATTTCATTCATTAAAGATCCGCGTCCAAAGGGGCAATTAAGTCAATTCCCCCACCCTTATTCTGTCTAAACACAAAATCAAATCCTATTACAATCACTTTAGGTAGAATTTCATCAACTTTCTCCCAATTAAAAACCCTAAGTTCAACATTCATCTCCAAGAAACTCAAGCTTCCACCATTCTTTTTTAAAATTGATTCAATATTTAAGATCCTTAGACCAAGATATACAAGAATCTTCATTCAAGATTTCAAATAGAGTCTCAAAAAGCAAGCTTGTGCATCTAGTTCATCATCTAAGGCAGGTAGGATTCCCAAAACCTATTTTAAATTATTTAAGATACATGATTTTATGTGTTTTCCCGTGAATTTAAAGCTAGAGATTATACCTATTATTGTTATATACAAGCTTATGATATTTCTAATGTTTTAGAAGTTGAATTACATGGGTATGTTCATATTATTATGATTATTGCTGAAATTTCTAGATTCTATGATGTTTTATGAATGTTTATGTTATAAATCATGGATTTTGAAATGTTTTATTATGAGAATCAAGTATGGGTCTTTAAGCCCTAACTAAAGATTGTTATTTTGAGAATTTTCGTGCTATAAACACCCCATGATGAGATTATCCTTAGATTTTGAGAATGATTTGACCTTTTGGTCAGAATTGATTTAAAATCCACTTTACAGATTGAGAGTACGGATTTTACAGATTGTTTCATTATAAACCACGAGATTATTTTTAAAGTAGATTTTCTTAAGATTTTGAGCATAAGATTAGGAGTAGTATTTATCACCGTGAGGGACGTATGGGATTAGCGTGCCCTATCTTCCATAGAACTATGCGCCGCCATAGGTACAGATTTTCAGATTATTCCTACTTCTACATGGATGTCTAGGATTGTGATCACTCAAATTACATTATTCCATTCTGATGGAAAGGGTAGAACAACCCTAACCTAGCGGGGGCTAGTCATGGGACACTATGGATGCTCACATAGTGTACATGTCGGTTAGAAGAACCTCCCAAATAGATGTCCCCCACTCCTAAAAATAGCTTACTGATTTAAGTCTTAAGATAAAGTGTTTAGCAGAATAAGTTTTAGACTTTTTTTAGCTTATATAATTTGAGGAAAAGAATAGAATTAAGATTTTAGAACTAAGTGTAATGACTCGCAAGATATATACTACATGCTTTACAATTTATGTTTAATGATCCTTAGATTTCAGATTTACTGAAACTATGTGAGTCATTTACATTTAGCATGCATTGTTTTCATAAACTGTGTTAATATTGTTTACTTATTGCATGCACCCCCATATACTTATTACATCCTCAAAGTACTATTCCACATATATGTCTATGTGCTACATTGTCTCATGATGTAGGTTCAGATGCTCAATCTCAGCAGCATGAGTGATATTCGAGTACCTCATCTACATCCCTGCAGTTAGTGAGTCCTTATAGTTTGGGGACTTAGTTTTCAGATTTCCAGTTTGATTAGTAGATTATTTTCGTATTCTTTTTAGACATTTTGAGTCAGCTGGGGTCTATCCCAGTGACTCTCTAGTTTCAATCATTAGAGGCTTGTCAGACTACTAGATTGTGTCATAGATTTTAGATGTCATATTTAGAACTTTCAATATTTGTTTTATCATATTGAAGAGATTAGCTTTTTCAGATATGCTAAGATTATTCAGATAGTTTCCCATATTTTGTCATGATTTTATTCTGATATTTCCCTATGTTGAGATTCAGATGTATTAAAAGGCAGCCAGGGTTAGCTCATAACTACTTGTAGTTCAGAGCACCATGTGGAATCCCAGGAATTAGATTTCAGGGTGTTACAGAATGCAATGACATAAGATTGATTATATAGATGGAACTAAGAATGCAAAAGAGACAATCTGAGGAAAACTATAACCTTAAGATGAGTTTGAGTTTGCAGAGAAAAGATGAGGATACTTGGTATGCACGTCTGCTTTCGCTTCCTAAGTGTCTCCCTCAACAGACTGATTTCTCCAAAGAACTTTGACCAAGGGAAATTCTTTGTTCTTTAGCCTACGAATCTGATGATCAAGGATCTCTATTGGGATTTCTCTGTAAGATAGGTTGTCCTGAACACCTATTCTTTATAAAGGGACTACAACAGCTGGATCACCAATACACTTCTTTAATAAGGTAACATAGAACAGTGGATACACTGATGCCAAATCTACAGGAAACTCAAGCTCGTAAGATACCTACTCGAAATGACTCAAAATTCTATAAGGGATAACATGTATGGGACTGAGCTTCCCCTTTTTTCCAAATCTCTTCACTCATTCATGGGCAGATTTTCAAATACACAAAGTCTCAAACTTCAAACTCAAGATCTCTTTTTCTCATATCTGCATAGGATTTCTGACGGCTTTGGGCTATCTTAAGCCTCTCCCTAATCAACTGAACCTTCTCCATTACATCAAACACCAAATCTGGTCCTATCAAAGTAGTTTCACCTGCCTCAAACCAACCAATAGAATATGTACGTCTCCTACCGTAAAGAGCCTTAAATAGAGCCATCTAAATACTTAAGGGATAATTGTTATTATAGGTAAACTCTATCAATGGCACGTTATTATCCCAACTACTATGAACACGTGTCCTCAACATGTCCTCTAGGGTCTGAATGGTCCTCTCTACCTGACCATCTATCTGAGAATGAAAAGTTGTACTGAGATAAACTTGGTACCAAGACCCTTCTAAAAATTCTTCCAAAAGTGAGAGGTAAATTGAGTACCTCTATCTGAAATAATAGACAATGGGACTCTATCCAACCTAACCAACTCTCTAATATAGAGCTTGATGTAGTCCTTGATTGAATAAGAACTATGAACTGGCAAAAAATAAGCTAATTTGGTCATTCTATTGACAATAACCCATATCGAATCATGTTGATGATGCGAACGGGGAAAACCCATAACAGAATCCATGTTCAACTCTTCCCACTTCCAAGTGGGAATACTGAACTCCAGCAATGTACCACTAGGCCTCTGTTATTCATCTTTAACCTACTGACAGTTAAAACACTTAGCTACAAATTGTAAAATATCTCTCTTCATACCACTCCACCAGTAGATTTTCGACAAATCATAATACATCTTAGTGGATCATGGGTGTGTAGAATAACACGCACCACACACTTTTGCAAGGATTCACTATCTCAAACTATCTACACACGACACACACAGTCTATCCTGACATCACAACACACCACTTCCTATTTGGGAGAAAACCTCTAATTTCTAATCCCTAACTGATTCCTTCAACTTAACTAAACTGGGATCCCTTACTTGCTTCTCCTTCGCTTCAGCAGCCAAAGAAGATTCTGAACCATTATAAACCCATATGCTACCCTTAAATTAATCAACCAACCTAACACATAATATAGAAATATGATGAACCTCTTGAGCTAACATTTTCTTATCATTCTCAACATGAGCAACACAACCCATAGACAATCTTTTAAGGGCATTTTCTATTACATTGGCCTTTCCCAAATGATACAACATACTCTTATCATAATATTTCAACAACTCTAACCACGTTCTCTGATGAAAATTTTGATCTTTATGTGAGAACCCATACTGTAAACTTATGTGATCCATAAGCACATCAACATGAAGCCCATACAAATAGAGCCTCCAAATTTTCAAGGCAAAAACAACTACTGCCAACTCAAGATCATGGGTAGGGTAATTCTTTTCATGGGGTTTAAGATGTCTAGAGGCATAGGCTATGACCTTACCTCTCTTCATCAAAACACAACCAAGGCCAACTCTGGAAGAATCACAGTAAACAACAAACCTATCTAAACCATCTAGCGGAGTCAAGACTTGGCTGAGGTGAGTCGAGTCTTCAACTTCTGAAAACTCTTATCACAAGAATTTAACCACTAAAATTTCACTTTTTATAAGCTAATCAAGATATGGGCAATGCAATAGATGAAAAACCATCAACAAACCATCTGTAATAGCCATCCAAAGCAAAGAAACTCCTGATATTTGATGAAAAGATAGGTCTAGGCCATTTTCTCACTTCTTTGGTATTTTGAGGGTGAACTCTAATGCCATCACAAAAAATAATATGGCTAAGGAAAGCTACTAGTCTTATCCAAAACTCGCACTTACTAAATTTGGTGAATAAATGATAGGCTCTAAGAGTATGCAATACGATTCTGGGATGATTTGCATGATCATTTTCACTATGGGAGTAGAAAAGAATATCATCAATACAGATGATGAAAAACATGTCCAAGTACTGCTTTAACACTCTATTCATCAAGTCCATGAAAGTTGGTGGGGCATTCGTTAGTCTAAAAGACAACTAAAAATTCAAATTGACCATACCGAGTTCTGTGGCTGTCTTTAGAATGCCACATTTCTGACTTTAAGATTATGATAGCAGGATCAGAAGTCAATCTTAGAGAAATAACTGGCACCCTAAAGTTGGTTAAACAAGTCATCAATCTTGGGGAGTGGGTATTTATTCTCGATTGAGACTTTGTTTAACTGATGGTAATCGATGCACATTATGAGAGAACCATCTTTCTTATGTACGAAAAGTACTAGAGTTCCCCATGGGGAAACATTGGGACTGATAAATCACTTATCTAAGATATCTTTCAACTATTTTTTTAACTCTTTTAGCTCAGCTAAAGCCATTCTATAGGGCAGAATAGAGATAGGTTGGGTGTCTAGAAGGAGATTTATTCCGAAGTTAATTTCTCTTTTGGGACAAACTCCGTGAAGATCTTCAGGAAACATATCTAAAAATTTGCTCACTACTAAAACTGACTCGATACTGGGAGTCGCTGAATTAGAGTCTTTGACTCAAATAAGATGGTATATATATACCTTCTAAATATTTTTTTCGCCTTAAGATATGAAATAATTTGGCCCCTAAGCACTGAGGTACTGCCCCTCCATTCAATAACTGGTTCATTGGCAAACTGAAACACAATGACTTTGTTTCTACTGTCAACTAAATTATAGTGTGAGTTAAGCCAATCCATGTCAAGAATGACATCAAAATCAATCATCTATAACTCCACAAGATCAACTTGCATGACTTTTAGGGATATTATGACTGAAAAGTTCATGTATACCTTCCTGGATACAATAGTGACACCTACTGGGTTGGACACTGAGATGGGTTCTGCTAAAGATTCGTGATTGACACCAAAACTTATAGCTATATTGGGGATTATTATAGAAAGTGAAGCTTCGGTATCTAACAAAGCATTAACATCGAGACAAAAGACATGTAACGTACCCATAACAACAACAGAACAACTTTCCTGATCATGATGGACTGTAATGCACACAACCTATTCTAGTGCTGCCCGCTGATGGCACTAAAAGAAGCACCCTGCTGAGTTGGGTGACCTGCTGGAGCTAATAACAGATTGGACTAGCCCTGTTGGAGCAAATACTTTCCCCACTGATTAACTATTTAACATTCCCTGATCTAGTGGTCTATCTTAGCATACGCAAAATATACATCACTACCAGCTTTACACTCACCTTGATGATTTCTTCCATATTTCCCGCAGAGTGGATTGGTATGAAAACTGTTCACACTACCCTGGGACTTAGAGATTGGTGTCCTATCCCACTTGTCAATCCTGAACTTTCGAACTGGTGCACTTGCTGAAGATGGATCTGGGGCTAAGAATTTCTAATAGAACTAAGAATGGTTACCACCTAACTTTTACTGAGAAAAATTAAAGTTACCTTCTCTTCCCCTCTTATTCTCCTTCTCTCTCCTTAAGCTTTTGTTCTTTAATCCATTGAGCATGGACTATAAACCTAGATATGTCTATATTCTTAATCAACATTGCAGTACTACACTCCTTGACCACACTATCAGCTACACCAGAAACAAACATACTAATTCTAGAACTATTATCAGATACTATATTAAGAGCATTTCTAGACAACTAAGTAAACTTAAGCGAATACTCCCTCACACTCATGTTACCCTGCTTTAAATTAATGAACTCTTGAACCTTAGATTCCCTCAACTCTAAAGGGAAGAAAATTTCTAAAAAAGTCATGTCAGACTTCTCCCACTCAACAGGTCCTGCCTCACCCCTATTCTTCTTTCACTACTTATGCCATGAATGAGCTACATCCTACAACTGGTAAGCAGCCAACTCTATACTCTCACTAGATGTGAAACCCATGATATCAGTCACCTTATGAACTATATCAAGAAACTCCTGCGGATCCTCCTTAAACTTGGATCATAAAAATAAAGGGGGATTTATTAGGGTGAAATCTCGAATCCTAGCTTTAGCTATATTTGCCACTGGAATAGCTGGAGAAATGGCCTGATGATTGTTTTGAGGAGATATTGAGTGAGATAAAGTAGTGAATACAACTTTGAACTCGACATAAGAGATGTGCTTGTTCAAGCGATATTCCTAAACAGGTAGAGGTGCGGGCTAATTTTAATTTCTTCTTTTGTAATTCTTTTTGGGAGGGATTTTTTGTAATGGAATAAAGAATAGATTAGAAAGAGAGTTCAAAATAGAGATCATGCTCACTCCTATGATTAGAAAGAGAGTTCAAAATAGAGATCATGCTCACTCCTATGATATGAATACTGAAATAAGGGAAACTTTTCATAAAACGTCTTGTAGCCGCTTGTCCATTAGTATGGCGCGCTTCACACCCATGCACAAGATTCTACTCAACACAAGTTTTCAGACTCTCTAGGACTCTATAAAATATTAGACTCTTATACTGAGTTTTGTCACTTGAGGATATCCCCTAGTCTTGACAACAGTGTTTATGGTCATAAGAGATCACTAAATAACCCATGAGCTGGTACCTGCTATGAGCATTGAGTAAACTGATAGATAAAGACATAACTAGAAATAACTAATAATGCCATAAGGTTTTGGATACTAAAAATATAACTGAATCTGTAAGTCTGTAAACATCTATAGAAATACTAAAATCTAATTGATAATACTGATAAACTAACTGACTATTTGAATGTCTAAAAAGCCTCTAACAGACTGACTGTGGATCTTATGGGACAAGTCTCCAACTAAATCTAACTTACTAAATAATACTAAACTACTAAATAACTTAAATAAAACACCATGTCTCTAAAAGATGACGACTCACCACTACTATTGTTGAGTAATATTGGATGTCTAACTATTGTCGGGGAACTGAGCATCCAAACATATGATAAAGAAACATCATAGCATGAAGCAAATATGCAATCAATACATTGAATGTACTGGTATATGCAATAAGGTTATGCTGAAATACATGGGTTAACTATGCATAAAGTAAAGACTGACTGAATAATGTGAGATAACTGAGTCAGTATGCATCGAAACCAAAATGCTGAGAATGCAATACCAAGTATATGTACATTTTTGAAATAATCTACAAACTGAATTACAAAAGTTTGATAGCTCAATAACTAGAAGTTTATATTTCATAGTCAAGCAAACCTAAACTTTATTCTGTACTAAATACTAAACTGAAACTATGGGAGGTATCATCTAACCTATATGACCTAATCTAAGATAATCAGGGTCCAACCGTAATCTAGTTAGAAGGGCACTGGTACCATGCCACGGGTACTAATACTGGTTGTGTAGATCCACTAAACTAGTGTCCTGAATGACAAGGGAGTCAGTCCTAAACTGATGGTTCACCCCTAAGATAATGTCAGTCCTAAATTGGTGGGTGACATCTTAGAGAATGTCAGTCCTAAACTGGCAGGTGATATTTCATAATCCTATGCTATCTATGTGGCTCTGGAACTTAGGGACTACTTCTAAGGACCCAGTCCTAGCTGGTGGGTGAGCCCCCATCCCTAGGTTTGCTCGGTGCTAAATCCTACTCCCAACTGAACTGATATTAATTACTGGCCTGAACTAAGCTTAACTGAATGAACATGATCATTATAACTAATTGAATGACAATGCACATGGTGGATATGAAGATACTAAAATTATGTAAATAACTAGGCATTGGGTGTTAATAACCCACCAACACTGAATGAAAGTATCGATAAGGACATGTAAAGCTTGAAACTCCATAATAAAGAATCATTGCTCAAAACCAAACATTTAGGCATTTCATCAAACACATGAAAGTCATGAATTTAAACATAGGAATGGGTAAAGCATGTGATTGGAAACATATTTACAATACTAAAACCATGAATTCAGGATTTAACATGAGTATTTCAATACCCAAATCACATTAGGGCTCATTCCATTGAAAAATACTTGGAACATAACTTGTAATCAAAATTAATCAAAACTTCATGGAGACAATTCATCATAAACATGGAAAAACACATAATTTGATATAAAAAAGAGATTCTTGGACTCGATAGGTGAAAATGGACCATGGATTAACATCACACATACCTTAAATCCTTAAACTTCAAAAATTAACACAATCTTGATGCTTTTCTTGAAAATTCTTGGATTAGGAAACTTGAGTCCTTGATTTTTTTGAAGAGGAAGGAACGAAATTGATGAACTTGGGGAATGATTAGGGTTTGTTTTTTAGAGGAAAATTAAGGTGAAATATGCATATAATGCCCTAACTAAAGCTTTAATTCATGTTTTTACGCATTGGATAATTGGGAAAAAACCTAACTTCCCCTCAAGAGATTAAATCTATAACTGGAATGTAGTTTAATTGGTCATTACTTTGCGATGAGGATTCCATCGCTATATTTACTGTGATGCGATGCAATCTTGGTGAGCTGCTGGAATCAAAATCCTAACACGACCTAATTCTCATCTTAAAAATCTGAAACTTCTTTGAGATATGCCCCTTAAACCCCTGAACATAAATTAACTGAAAAACCTACGTGTTAGGGTTAAGAACAAACGTTTAAAAATCCTCAAAGTTAAGAGGCAAAAATATGACTAAGTCCCCAACACTTAGTAAAATTTTTAGTATTTAAGCCTCGTATACATAAAACTAGGAGTTGAATTAAGCTAAGAAAAGTATGGGGTATTACAAGGATAGTCTTTCCTATGATGATGTCCCAGTTGAGATTCTCTATCTTCATGTTCATAGACTAAGGGACAAAGAAGTTCCCTTAGTTAAAGTTCTATGGCAAAATCAGTTCGCTGAGGGAGCGACTTTGGAAGAAGAAAAAGATATGCATACCAATAACCCTCATCTTTTCTCCGCAAACTCAAACTCAGCTTAAGGTAATACTTTTACTTAGATTGATTTTTTCCCATTCTTAGTTCCATCTATATAACTATTCCCATGTCATTTTATGTATTCACAAAATTAGTTCAATTTATGTATCATATTTCAAACTCAGTTATGTATTCGTGTTCCCAGTCATGCTTGTTTAATAAATGATCTCAGTTGCCTTAGTATAGTACTCTCAGTCTAACCAAACTTATTTGAGGATTAATACTCCTAAGGGAGAGATATTGTAATACCCCATACTATTCTTAGCTCATTTCATCTTTTAGTTGCATGCTTAAGGGGATTAAGGACTGAAAATTTCACTAAGTGTTGGGGACTTAGTCATTTTAAGGCTTCTAAACTTAGAGAATTTTTAACTTGGTCTTTCCAACACTGATATGTTGGTTGTTGAGTTAATTCATGTTCAGGGATGTAAAGAGCATGACTTGGAGAATTTTTGAATTTTTTAGATGGGGTTTGGGTCATGTTTGGATCATAAAACTAGAGGGTTATAGTGATAAGCCCTAATTGAGGTGTTATTCTATTTATCGTATAGACCGCATGGCTGAGTGAAATGAACAATCGCAACAAGGACCGTATCGTAGTAAGCCTATCGCATCCAGTTTCAAATTTAAATGCCTGAGGCTCAATTAGGTCTTTTAACCCTCAACCCAATCATTTATATCACGAATTGGACATTATTTAGGGCATAATTTTTCCCTTCTTCTCCAATTATCCTCCCAAAAAAAACCTTTTCCTTTACCCAAGAACTCAAAATCAATTCCTTTATCCCAAGAAATAATGAATTCAAGTTCCTCAAGTTCAAGGACCTTCAAGAAAGCATCAAGATTGGTGTTTCTCTTTCATGTTAAAAGTTTAATGTATGTGGCGTGTTTATTCATGGATTTTTTTTCACCCATGGAGCCCCAAAACCCTCTTTTCAATTAAAGAATGGATTTTTCTATTATAATGATAGTTTATATTGCTTAAGATGGGTTTAAATTCACATTTTCATAGTGATTTTGATTCAATTCAGCCCATGTATGATTTCATGCAAGATTTTGAATTCTTCATGCTATGAATTTGAGTTTTCCGTGCTTTGTTCAAGTGAATACTATGTTAAATCCGCAACTTTATGACTTTGGAGATGTGATCATGTTGTTTTCCCCTTTTCAAGCATTTTTATGTTTAAATTCTTGATCCCTATGTGTTTTATGGTATGTCTATGCTTATGGGTTTTGAACCATGATCCCTTACTACCGTTTTAATCTTTTTATTTCATTTAGTGATCATTTAATGTTGGTGGGTTATGAATGCCTGATACTTAAGTGTTTTTACAAGAATTTAGATTATTTCAGTCATGATTTAGTTAATCCATAAATATCATTATTTACTCAGTTAATGTAATCATGATGAGCATCATAAGTTATGAATCATATTCAGTTAAGTTTAATTCAATCTAGTTTAGTATCAGTATCATTCAATTGGGAGTAACCCTTAACACCGAGTGAACATAGGGATGGTGTCTTCCCAATCAGTCAGGCATTAGGCACTAGTAGCAGTCTCTAAGTTCCAGACTATGGCACCACTCCCCCGTCTGTTAGGCATGACACCCTCGTCCTATGGGACATCAGCCTTATGGATCCACATCGTCAGTTAATGTTAGTACCCTTGGAAAGGTACCAATACCCTTCCAACAAGGGTTACAAGTTGGACCCCGATAGAAGATTTAGGGCATGTCGGTTACAGCTAGCTCCCACAGTCTTAGTACAGTATTCAGTGTATCTTGGGTTCAGGTTAACTTAACTAAGTGTACAAGATTTCAGATATTCAGTTTTATAACATTCATTCTTTTAGATTACAGATTATCTCAGTAACATAACAGATATACACTTAGTCTTACATTCTCAGATATTTTAGTTTTTATGTATTCATGCTCAGTTATTTTATGTTGTTCAATTTGTCCTTATCTCATGTGCACAGTACCTCATGCATTTGTGCCAGACCTTATCTCATATACCAATACATTAAAAGTACTAACCACATACTTTTTTTTGCGTTATGATGTCTTATATCATAGGTTAGGAGGCTTAGGTTCTCGACTGCAATTAGATAGCTAGTGCTACTAAGCAGTTATAGTGGTGAGTCCTCATCCATCAAGAACATATTATCTCTCATTCAATACTTTGGTATTTTATTATGTTCAGTCAGTCGGAGTTAGTAGGAGGCTTGTCCCATTAACTCCTTAGTCAGTTAGAGGCATTTCAGACTGTCAATTAAACACTTATCTGGTTTATCAGTCTTCTTAGTATTATTTGTTATTTTGAGTTGGCAGTTAATTTTAGCATTTCAGAAGATGTTTCAGACTTTTTGTTGAACCTTATTTTCAGTATTTAGATTTGTATTACTTCAGTAGTTTATATTCTACACACGTGTATGATTATTATTTTATTCAGTGCTCACAGTAGGTACCAGCTCATGGGTTGTGGTCACTTGTGACCATAAGGACTATTGTCACAACAATGGGGTAGCCTTGTGTCGTGATAATAAGTAAACTGAGTTTTGACATTTTCTACCTTGTAATGGATGAATTGGGGTCCCTTTGACTCTTCCACATGAGCCATATCCTACCATTAGACTCCTGACAATATTTAAACTGAGCATTCCAATCTCTTTCTATGTTATTTTTCTCTTTGTTGGCATTATGACTCTTCACACTTTTTTCTAATGCTCCCATAATCTTCATTTAATTCTTCCTCAAAATGAGCTTCAGATCCTTTTGCTTAAAGGGCTTATTCAGCCCTCTAATGTGCCAAGAGAAGACAATCATGAGGATTGGAATTGAATACTACAGCTAGAACTAGCCTCACAATATTCTCCCATAATTTGTTTACCCTTTCTTTGAATAGACATATCACCAGCACTAGGTTTAGGGTAGTATAGGATTTAGTTCACAGTTATTATTTTACCTGGTTGTTCATCATTTATCTTGGACCCTGTTTGAGCCATCCTTGTACTAGTTCTATCCTCACCAGCTTGGGGTATTTCTTTATCTTGCTCAGGTTGGACTTCCTCTTGCTCCTTAGCTTCCCACCTATGCACAACCTTTCTCCTTCTTTTTGGAGGTTGTAGAGGTGGTGCTTGGGGTTTTTTAGAATTTTGATTATTCCAATAGTCTATTTCATAAAAAAAAATTCATATATAATGTCTTTCTTTTCTTAAATAGTATTTCCTACAGTTCGCTTAATTTTGCATACTTATTTAAAATAGATGGTCCAAAATAGTAGTCATTTTACAAAATCAAGATATAATTAACTATTAGTTTCCACTTTTAACCTTTGTTCAACAAATGTATATAGATTGTCATTGTATTGAGATCAAAGAATAAATTATGATAGTTAAATCAAATTATCATTTTAGTTAATGTTTCCGTAAAGATGGGTAAAAAACATGGCAAGCAAAATGGATCGTCGTGGTGTGATAATCCTAGAATATTTTGTCAATCCACACAAGATTAGGGGTGAGCATTTGTTTTGTTCGGTTTGATTGTTGAATATCGATTCGATTTTTTGGTTTTTGGATTGATGAGAATGACAACCATACAAAAAATTATTTTGATTTGGTTCGGTTTAAACAAATTCGGTTCAGTTAGTTTGAATTATTATTTTGATTTTAAAGATTAAAGTTGTGAGAATTTAAATTAGTGATTTTCTAGAAAAATAATCCTTTTTCCAGACCTATTTTTCATTTCCAAATATAATTAATTCAAAATGCATGAAATGGCCATAAATATCGACCTCACTGAGTCGGCACCGTTGGCGTGACAGTTGTGGACGTACTCGGCAGTGACTGTTGATGGTAGTGATAAACTGAGCAAATGATTGCCGATTGCCATTAGCGATGTTGAAATTTCAAATGAACTAACAAACTAAGGATGCTGAGCGTCGCTGCAGTCTTTACGTTAATGTTAGGGTCTAAAGTAGAGCAGTATATTAGGATTTAGGTTACTAAATGATTATAATTTATATATTTATATGTTATATTAGATTATATTATATTTTTATTATATTTACACATATAATATACATATATATATATATATATATATGTATATGCATATAAATGATAATATATTATTTATATAATTTCATTTTTTTGGTTTATCTCAATTTTTTTAAAATCTGAAAACCAAATCGTTTAACCGAATTTCTAAAATTTGAAACCGAAACCAATCTAAAAAAACAAAAAACTGAGTCAAAATTAAATTTTGATTTGGTTTTTCAATTTTTCCAGTTTAAACCAAAATATGTCCAGCCTTAGACAAGATTGATTGAGATTTGAGAAAAAAATAATATCATATTGTATTTGTTTGCGCCATTTTTCCTCTTTCATACTTTCCCATTCTTTTGAGCTCCAACTGATTTTTCTTGTTCTGTTTGCTTGTTTTTTCTCGAAACATAACTTGGCATATTCGATTTTTTTTCCATTGAGACCAGGGGAGGCCAGGGCGTAAAGCAATGGAAGCGAGGGTTTCAGGTTCCAAAATTTTAGAGGTGTCATTTTTTTCATCAGCTGTTCGATACCTGTATGACAAGACACAATGCTGCTAGAAGACACTCAGAATTTTGAATCCCACATATAGGAATTTATATGAGTTGGTGTTCTTCAATTATTTATTTACAAATTCTATAAAGATTAATTAGAGCATTTAATGATTCATGTTATACAAGTCTTTTTGATGTTTATGTTGTTCTCTCTTTCATTACATCTAAAATATTCATTAGGACCATATAACATATAGAGCTTGTTAAATATTTGTCGAGATTAAAAATGTCCATTTTTGACTAGTTTAATGGATCAAAACCGCCCAAGAGTATATTCACGAGACTACTTTGAATCTACTCCAAATAGCAGTATTTTCATTATTTTCTCTTGTAATAATATAAGAGGCTCTCTGTTTATGTATTATTTTTCATTTTGATTCGTATCACTTTGCGACATGAATAAGATGTGTTATATTCTATTAGGGGAATCCCTAACCTATAAGATTATTAAAAAATTTCAAGGGATAACTCCCTTATATGTCACCTCGTAGCAAAGGTTAAACCATAAAGATCTACTATATATAATCTTACTTTACATTTTCGCAAGAAACTATTTCCATAAAATTTCAACACCAAAAAATAAATTCTCACTTATTTCATCAAATGTTTAATGACCATTATAATAATGAAGTCGTTTTATTTATTTTTCCATTGAAATCACTAAGTTGTCTCCAATAATTGGGAAAAAATTAAGGTCTCTTATTAGTAGAATAAGCATGTCTCCAATATATGAATACTCAATTGGAGTTTTATGAAGTCTCTTATCACTTGGTAAAGTATACACAAATTTTATCCTTACCTCAAGTAAAATACTCCATAAAAAAGTAATAGTGATGAAAGAATAACAAAGAAAAAAATTGACTATAGAAATACAAGAAAAACATATAATAATAGAAATCAAAGAAAAGTAAATTTAAGAAGAAATACTAAGACTACTAGTATGGTTGGTAAGTAAGGGGAGTGAAAGCATAAAAAGAAAAATACTACAATAATAAAAAAAAAACAAGGAACAATAGATAATAACTAAAATTGAAGGACAAGGAACTAAAGAAGAAATAGTACGACTACTTGTATGTACGAAAAGTAAATTTCATCTAAGAACTGTCTAATCACCTCTACACATTACTTCTTTGGTCTACCTCTTCCTATCTGAAATCATCCATAGTCAACTTCTCATACCTTTGCATATTCTCTTTATATGCACGAATCATACGAGTCACTCTTCTCGCATCTTGTCATCCACTGGAGTCACTCCCATCATGTCGCGAATATTTTCATGTCTAATCTTATCTTTCCTAGTATGCTTATACATCTATCACAATATCTTCATTTTCACAACTATTGATAGCAAGGATCTTACAAAGAAGGTTATGTTTCAACTTCAGTTGTTCCATTCTATATGTTCAAACTATGTAATCATCTTAATCTCGATAAATAAGTTACTATACCATGATCAACATTTCTCATTTCTCATACATTGTTCTTTAACATATAATTACATATTCAAAGATTTATTTTAATAATATTGATATAATTTTATAAAATTATGTATTGCACACAATGGAAAATTCATAGTATAAATAATAGGACACATAAACTCGTGGTCTCTCCATAAAACTAGGTATTTTATATTTATATTTTCTGAAGTTTTTATATATTATCTATTGGAATCCAAACTAGAAGAGGGCCAAATGGTGCACTTGATTGAAGATTAAGTTCTTTGATTAGAAGACTAGATAGCAATTTCAATTATATACATTTTTTTCCTTTTTTTCAAGTGATACACCTATTTCTAGATATCTTAAAATTGTCTCTGACTACATGCCAAGATACTAATAATATCACATAAAAATATATTACTCCCTATTTGAAAATGCATTTACAGATTTACTTTAGTTTGACTGTTATAATGATGTTTGTATATTATTAAATATTAGTATTTATTCATAGTCATATTTTCACTTACTAATCCAAACTTAGTAAGAAGATTCATCAAGTATATAAAATATTTTCCTATTTAACTCAAAATTTTAGATCTCATGGGTTTCACTTATGCCTATTAGCCTTATTTTTTATTTTGAAAAAAATGTAAAATTCATCAAGTATATTAAAATATTACCTATTTTGCTTAGAATTTCATACTTCACTAATTTAATGGTTTTACTTATTTAAGTTAGTTTATTTTATTTTAATAAAAGGAAAGAAATTCATTGCCTTAATCTCCAAAAGTTGGTAATATTATCAATTGGGCTCTAAAAAGAGGTGTGAACAGATCTTAGCCATCAAACGAAAAAATAAAATCCATTGACCAAAAAAATAGCATCCACAAAAAGCTTAACAATGTTATAAATATAGATCATTTTACTTCATGTCTTTACCAAAAAATTAAAAAATAGTAAACCCTAAAGGAAGAAAGCTCAATGTTGATCAAAGAATAGATTAGTATTGCATTTGTACAAGGGTTATCTTCTAGAGACGGTTATATGATGACTTCTATACTAAAGGTTATATATGATGTTGTCTAAGTTCTCCAAAAGAAATGCCGACTTAAATTGACTGTAATCTTGCTTGACTCCCGTTACTCGGTTGTCAAGGACGCTGAGAAGATGAAGGTGAATATCTATTGGTTAAGAAGTCAACGTGATGAGATTGGAGATGTGACTAATTGGATTGTTGAGATAAAAGAGTTATCTCAATAATGCAATTTATCTCATATCTAATCCTATCAAGCAGAGTTCTAAACCAATTGACATTCATCTTCAGCTTCTCAACATCCTTGTCCAAGTAATAGGAGTCAAGAGGATTACGATCAACTTTAGTCAAGAGTTTCTTTTGGAGGACATGGACATCCTCGCATAACTTTTAGAACATAAGTCAGCATGGAGCCCGATTCTAGTAGATAATTTTTTGTAGAAATGTGATACTAAGTAGTTGTCTAAACAGATTGATTGAATTCAACTCCAACGGATTTTTCTTGTGCTATTAGCTTGTTTTTTTCTATGTGTAACTTGAATCATTTTTTTTTTGTTCCATTGAGTATAAATGATGAACCCTAAACTGGTTTGGCTGGGGCTTTTTTCTTCTTCCCGTGGTTTGCAACTGGTTCTGCTACTATCTATTATTTCTTGTGCCTCTATTATTATATTGTTTTGTTAGAGTTCCTCTTCTGTTATGAACTATTTTTTATTACTAATTGTTGTTTCTTGTACCTCTTTTACTTCTTTATCTCGAGACTACTTTGGACTATTTTTCTTGAATTGGAATCTATCAAAATAACGTTTTAGTCTTTGTTACTCTATCCTCTCGAGACCCCACCTTGTTTATTGACAAAATTGGTTTGTGACAATGTCACTAGTTTTAATGTTCTCAAAATATGTAGAAAGAGTCATTTCTACTAAGTTTTGTTCATGATCCATTCGCTCTATGTGCAGTGGGCTTAAATTTTAGGTAAAACATTCTAATATACTAAAATTAGTTTTAGAAAGTGTCATATGGCGTATAGATTTCCTTTTGCTCAAAAGGTTATGATTAATTTCCACAAAGGACAATTATTTCTCAAGTTCTTTTTCTTTGTCCTTTTTAATGTAATTAAGCAAGATCGTAGTAAATTTCTTCCACGTGAAGAAGTGGAAGAATCACAGATTTAGTAAGAAAAAGAAGAAGAAGAAGAAGAAGAAGTGAAAGGAAGAAGCTAAGTGACAGGATCATTAGAGATAAAAGAATAGACTTGTATTCATTATTGTGACTCAATTTACATTTGTATTCTATAAATAGTCTTTTTATAAGCTATCCAACTAACTACTAGTTGTTAAAACAGTCCATATAGCTAACTGTTATTATAGTTATAATAGAAACTGAACTTAGTCTACTCTGTTTCTTCTTTGTTCTGCCATATTCTTTATATATTCAACACTCCCTCTCAAGATAGAAAAGAGTATTAATGTCATAGATTCCTAGCTTGGCATTGAGATGAACTTTTTTTTCCCTTGTTATCCCTTTAGTTAGCATGTCTGTAGGTTTGTCTTGAGTTGCAATATAATGATTCTTAATTATCACTTGAAAATTTTTTCCCTGATAAAGAAGCAACCAATGTCCTCTCATGATATATTGGTTTTGCTGCAATTTGTAGAGTAGACTTGATATCACAGAATACATCCACAAGTAGCAGCACTTTACTTCCAACTTTCTTCATCAGACCTAGAATACATGTCAATTCTGTTGTTACTCCTGCAAGACTTCTAAATTCTACCTCGGCTGAGCTTTTTGATACATTAGTTTGTTTCAATGACTTCCAAGATATTATTGATTTTCCAATCTTCACAAAAGAGAAAGTTTTAGACCTTTTAGTTTGATGATAGGATTCCCAGTCAACATCATAATAAGCACTTACTCTATCATTTGAATAACTAGACAACATCACACCTTGACCTGGTTGATTTTTCAACATACTTCACAACTCTGAATGCTACCTCCATGTGTGATTTCCTAGGATCTTAAAGAAATTGACTTAATGTTTGAACATAAAAGGTTATGGTGTTAAATGCAACAACTTACCAATCAAATTTTAATAAGAAACTTAATTTATTGGTGGATCATCGGGAGAATGCCCTTTTTTGACATGCTCATCAAATTGTCTAGATGATAGTTTCATGTTGTAGTCTATAGGAGTAGTTGCAGGCTTGGCTGATGTTAAGACTAACTCAGCTCGCCCAGATCTTGCATCTTAAAGTTTTGATGTAGAATTGTCTTAGTCTTTTCTATTAGTTTTAGACTATCTCCAGTGATCAACATGTCATCAATATATACTAGCATAAGAGTGATTCCTTCTAATTTTTTTTTTATGTATAAGGATGAATCATATTGACTCTGAGTGAATTGAGATCTTAACAACACCTTTGACATCTTGGTATTCCATTGCTTTGGTGCTTCTTTTAGGCCATATAGGGATTTGAGTAGTCTAGATACTGCATTTTCCCCTTGACTAGCAGAACCCTCATGTATACTTCATTATTTATATAACCATTTAGGAATGTATTATAGACATCAATTTGGTGAACAAACCAGTACTTTCTAGTTGCAGCATCCAGTAAAGTTCTAACTGTTTTCATTTTCACAACAGGTGAAAATATTTCTTAGTAACCAATTCCTTCTCTTTATATCCCTTTCTATAAGTCCAGCTTTAAACCTTTCGAACTACCCTAAGGCCTTATATTTAACTTTATATATTCACCTACAACCAATAGCCTTTTTTCCTTTAGGAAGCATAACAATACCCCAAATATAATTGGAATTCAAGGCTTCTATTTTACTTTCTTGTTGCTTCCAGCCATATATGATCTTTACATCCCTGAGAGTAACTTGTGGGTTCAGTAACAATGAAGTTTTCAGCATATAGCTCTTACAGGATAAAAAGAGTTTATCATATGACACATGATTAGCAAGGGCATGAGGTAGTTTCTTTGTATTTTTGGAAACAAAATCATCCATACATATTAGTGACTTTCTACCTTCAGTTGGTATTATTTGATCCTGAGATGTAGAAGGTTGAGTTATATTTTGTAGTAGGGGTAGAAAAAACATGCAGTTGTTGTTCTTGCTGATTAACCCTTTGACTTCTAGTTGATCTTCTTTGATATACCTTACTTATAGACAGTCTAAGAGTAGGAACACCTTACAGTTGTTGCTCTTGCTGATTAACTGAACTAGGAACCCCTTGAGGTGACACATTTACTGGAATCTGTAAAGATATCATAATATAACTTATTACTGGATATTGATCTTCCAAAGCAAATATACGATGAGGTGGTTGAGGTTGCTTCTTGAGCTTTTTAAAAGGAAATATATTTTTCCTAAAAGACACATCTCTACACATAGAGAAGATGTTAGCAGATATATCATACACCACATATCCCTTTTGAGTGCTAGAGTACCCCATCATGACATATGTTCTTACTCTAGACATGAGCTTATCATGTTCATTCAACACTTTGACACAAAAAGACACCCCATTACTCTTAGATGATCATAGTTTGGCTGGTTACCATATAGCTTCTCATAGGAGTTAAAAATAAATGACTGAACTAGGCAATCTATTAATGATACACACTTCAGTTAAGACACAATAACCCAAAATCTTATTAGAATTTTTACCTGAAACCTGATACCTCTTCTCACCTCTAATATGTGTCTATGTTTTCTCTTAGTAACACCATTTTGCTAAGGAGAATATGGACATTTAGTTTGATGAATTATACCATTATTCTGGAACAACCTTTGACATAATGATTTGATTAACTCAGTAACATTAATAGTCCTGACTACTTTGATGGTCTTCTCAAATTGAGTCTTGACATACATAAGGAAGTGTTGTGTTTAAAAAAAATATCTAATTTAAGCTTTAACAATAATATCTAAGTAAATCTTAAAAATTGATCAACAACAGTTAGGAAATATCCGTTGCCATTCATAGCTGGTATTTTGTAAGATCCCCACACATCCATGTGCATAAGATCAAAACAAGGTGTACTTTAAATGTTAGTCGACTAAAAAGGTAACCTAGTCTATTTAGCATAAGGATAGATACTACATTTCTTTATTCTATCTCTTATTACTTGAACTCCCTGAGATAAAACCCTTTTCAGCACACCAGTTGAAGTATGTCCCAACCTTCGTTTCCACAAATATACTTCAGCTTGAGTTCTTTCCAGGGTCAGTTCACTAGAAGCTTTAGTT
This sequence comes from Capsicum annuum, assembly GCF_002878395.1. Classification (NCBI taxonomy): domain Eukaryota; kingdom Viridiplantae; phylum Streptophyta; class Magnoliopsida; order Solanales; family Solanaceae; genus Capsicum; species Capsicum annuum. The sequence continues at coordinate 86,054,575 of NC_061122.1, forward strand.
GCTCCTATAACTTCTTTAGTTAATTGATTTACTAGTAGATATAGACCTCTCTCAAGCTTACCAATCCCCGTCACCTTTTTAGTATAAAGATCCTATAAAATGCAAGAATTTGAAAAGAAATTCACTGAGAAATTCCATTCCTTAGTTACTTGTGACACTAACAGAAGGCTATATGTAAACTGTGGAATGTGATAGATATTTGTAATGGTGTTTTCTTATGATAGGCAACTAGTTCCAACATGAGTTACCATTGTAGTGTCACCATTTGGTAAATATAACATCTTTGGATTTTGTAACTCTATAATAGTCTTGTTAAGTAATAATTCTGAGTCACCAACTATATGATTAGTAGCACTAGTATCTATAATCCATTTCTATGAATCAAAACATGCTAAATAAGTAGAAATACCTGCATTTGTTACATTTGTAGAGTCACTAGATGTGTTGACAGAATTATCCATATTGATCATTTGCAAAATTTTCTCATATTGTTCCTTAGTAAAAGAAACATTACCCATCTAACTCAATTGATCTAGATGATTATCCAAAACCAATGATTATCCAAAAACAATGATTATCCTACATCTTTAGTGTAATATTTTGGTAGAGACTTAGAATAAGAGAGCTAGCCTGTATACTGATCATATCCACCTTGATCCACTAGATATTCATGTGAATCCAAAGAAATATTATATGTTATGTTAGCCCTTTCATGCCTGAACTTTCTCTTAGCCTTGTAATCCTTAGGATAGCCAATTAACTTCCAGCAGTTTTCTTTAGTATGCTCTTTGAGTTTGCAGAAATCACACTGCAGGGTAAAAGTTTTCTAAGACTTCTGATTTTGGCTTTCATCTAGTCTATTTCTTGCATACATGGATATCTCAAGAATCTTAACAGTAGTTGCAGGATTCATTCCCAAAATCCCTGCCAGAGTTGTAACAAATTATGACTTTCATCACTAATTATTATTGCATAAGCTTGGTTTACATTTGGTAGAGGGGATCATAAGCAAGATTTGACTTCTTTCTTGTGTGTAGGACTCATTCAGACCCATAAGAAACCAAAATAGTTTTAGTTTTTGCAAATGTGATGCATACTCCTTTGATTTCTCATATTCACACCCTGGTGCAGGCACAATAGCCTCAAATTCTTGCCACAAATCTTTAATTTTTTACAAGTAAAGAGAAACTGAAGTAGCTCCTTGAGATAGTGTAGCAATCTCTTTATGAAATTTGAATGTATTAAACCTCTCATATAGCTCATTTCATACAACACTAGCAAGAGATGCATACATGATTCCAGCAAGCAATTCTTTAGAAACAGAGTTCATGATCCATGACAATACAATTGTATTCACTCTTTCCCAATGATTACTTATTTTAGTGGAGAATTTATATTTATAGCATGTTCCATCAACTATACCCAATTTATTTCTCCCTAACAAAGCTATACGTATGGATCTAATCCATATTGAGAAATCTTCAACTCTTGTTATTTGACAAAATAGATAGTTTGCATGTCACTTTCATCTGTGATGCTAAGAAAGAGTGGATGATTGTAGTCCAATAAAGTAGGAGTAATTCTGAATTACTCACCAGTCTCAGCACCAGTATTATCATTCACTATTGTTTCACACTTATATTCTTGATTCAAGGACCTCCTGATCTTTGACTAAACTCATTGGATCGACTTGCTAAACTGAATTCTCTAGTGAGTATACAGTTTGATACCATGTAATTAAGCAAGATAGCAATTAACTTCTCGCAGATGAAGAAGTGGAAGAAACACAAATTCAGTAAGAAGAAGAAGAGAAACGAAAAAGCTAAGAGAGAAGGATCAGAAGGGATGAAAGAATAGACTTGTATTAAGTATTATGACTCAATGTACTTTTGTCTTCTATATATAGACTTGTTTATAAATTATTCAACTAACCAACTAGCTATTAAAACAGTCCATATAACTAAATGCTATAATAGTTAAAACATAGTCTACTCTTTTTTTGCCATGATCCAAACCGGGGCCCTAGCCTCGACGGGCATCCCAAACCATAATGGCACGAGAGGCCCCTTAGCATGCTATCATAAGCATTATTCATACCAAAGAAAAGCGAAAGATGAGTTGAAGCATAAAAACAAAAGGTTCCATAATCAAACTTAATACTTTATGATATAAATTCATTAAAAAAAACAATCTCATCTAAGCAGTCTACCAAGCCTCTACTAGAATACTAGTTTGTCTAAGCCGAGGCAAGGCCCCCGATTGGACTATAAAACTAACTGGAACTAACATATGGATAGAATACCTTCCGAAGTAAGGGAGGCACACAAACTATGATTATCTAAGAATAATCTATTATTGAGCTAGACCACCATACTGTGCCTCAGAGCCCGTATAGTAAGGGTCAATACTTGAAAAGTATTGGTATGCAGAACTACCCAAAAATAACATGTACATCATATAAAATAAGCGAGAGCATTTAAAAAATAATTTAGCATAATATATATATGAAAAACACACATGGGTATAATCAAGTGATTCAAACCATTCATGTAGAAATATTGACGCAACTCTTTGCTTTAGTTCTGAGCTAGATGGTACACCCTACACTCTACAATCCAATGGCTACATGGAATCCGCCCTTAAATCGGTTAGGCAAGACCCTAATCCAATTTTGCCAAAAGTATTAGAGATTTAATAAAATGGTATACCACTTTGTCAATATACCGTAGGCATTCCCCATGTGAGATATCCTAATTGTCCTTCCATGTAGGATAACATATCATAAATCCTGCATCGGCAAAACATAACTTTCGATAATAAGTTATCTGAACTCGTGCATTCTTAGAGTAACCATCTAACACTCTTCGAGCCCATTTTTAACCTCTTAAAATCATACTTTATTCTTATAAAGGTTGATTCTTATTCTGTTAAGGGAAAACATAACAAGGTGGCGCCATACCCAGACTTGCAAGCCATATCATATCAAATCATGACCATAGCCCTTTTCATTACCACTCACAAGATTTATACATCACATGAGAGTACTTAATTCCAAATAGAGTATGGAACCAAAATCACTCTTTTGTTCAAGACCTTAACATATGGCAGACAATTCAATTATTTGTTACATGCATTTTCTATATTAGGACACAAGCGCAATTAGTATAAAATTACCTCTTTGAAAAACATATAGATAACAATTCATAATCAATAAAAAAGCATTTAAAACTCAAGAATTGTCATCATTCATAAAATAGCCCCAATAATAGTCATACATAAATATCATGATAAAAAAAAGAGGACTCATAATTCGTGTTCTCAAACCCATTTCATAATTCATAACATTATAAGACCTTAAATTTCATCATGGAAGAGGGGTTTCATAAATCATGCTTATAACTCACTTTTCAAAACACATATCACTTATGCATATGATTATAACTCAAGTTTATGGAAAGAACTTATGATAAATGTATATTTTCATCAAAATGGGTTCATGATGCATGCTCTTCAAATGGTTTCAAAAACTCATTACAAATACATATATATACATCTTTAAAACTTGATAAAATGTCAAATATATGCTCTTAAGAGTTATGATAGACCAAAATACTTTGAAAACAAAGAGAACGAAGAGTAATTTGAACCTTGGAGCTTAGAATTCCTCAAAACCTAGGTAGTTTTCTTCTCTCTTGATATTAAAATGATAATTAGGGATTTACTGAGGTGTTAAAAATTTTTAAGGCCCTACATTCGTCCATAAAGAGTTGGAACGATTTAAGCATGTGAAAAGACTCAACTCCCTTAAAATATAACAAAATGGAGCAATATTTTATGCATGGGAGGGGGCTTACGGCACTACCCACATCGTAGACCAGGAGGTTCACAACGCGACCCCTGGCACAATACTGGAGGTCCATGATGTGGACCCCAATGTGGAACCATTCCAGTGGCCCTTTGTTGCTCCTCCATAGCATAAAGCCTTCATGGAATGCCTAATTCGTGATGCAAACCCTATTTCAATATCTCAATACACCCATAATGCATTCCATCCTAGCATATCATGGTTTACCATCGATATAAGGGTCTGAATGGCTCGTTATGCATTATTTGAGTTTCATAAAGTCAGGGGTATTACATTATCCCCCTCCCTCAAGTGGATCATTCATCCCCGAATAATAAATCAGAACATATCAAGCATGATTAAAGTGTTACATGAACTAAAATGAGTAATATAAGATCAATATATTCTACATCATCATTCGCAGATTCAAAGAGTGATGGGTATCTTGCACGCATAACATCCTCCGACACCCAAGTAGTTTCTTCAACATTTTTACTCTTCTATAATACTTTAATCGAAGCTATCTCTTTACTTCTCAACTTTTGGAATTTTCGATCTAGAATATTTATGGGTTTTCTTTATATGATAAAGAATCTTTAACACCAATCTCCTCAATAGGAAACACAAGCAAATGATCTCCAAAACACTTCTTAAGCATTGAAACATGGAAGATGGGATGCACTGATGCTAAACTTGCGGACAAATTTAACTCGTACTCAACTCCACCAAACCTCTTCACAATCTTATAGAGACGTATAAAGAGAGCAATGAGTTATACTTTCTTCCTAAATCTCATGACTCCCTTCATAGGTGAGACCTTTAGAAACACCCAATCATCAATCTCAAATTCTAACTCCCTTCTTCTAACATTGGCATAAGACTTCTGACGACTTTAGGGAACAAGGTCATGTCCAAACAAATGGGCTTCACCCTTCTTATACCAACCAATCAGTGATCTATACCTTCTCCCATAAAGAACCTCGAAGGAGATATTTGGATGCCAGAGTGTTAGCTATTGTTATAGGAAAATTCTATTTGAGGCATGTGATCCACCCAACTACCCTTAAAGTTAATCACACAAGCCCTTAACATATCATCTAAAATCTAAATGGTACGTTCTACTTGCCCATCTGTTTGAAGGTGAAAGGTTGTACTAAGGTTTACTTGGGTACCCAAATCTCTCTAAAAGAACTGCCAAAACTGAGAAGAGAATGGTGTACCTTAATTGGATATAATGGATACTGGAGCCCCAAAAAATTGAAATATTTCCTTAATGTACAACTTGGCATAATCATCCCCTGGATAATTAGTTCTCACTGGCAGAAAGTGAGCAAACTTGGTCATCCAGTCTATAATTACCCAAATGGAATCATATTGGTTTTGAGATCATGAAATCTCAGTAATAATGTCTATGTTAATCATCTCCCATTACCATAAAGGCAAAGCTATATCCTGGGTAGTGCCACCTGGTAACATGAACTGAACCAGGACCTAGTCATATCGGGTGCCTCAAGCCCAACTGGGACCAAAGACCACCCCCAGTACCAACCATAATAGCCCTGCAACCTATATCGAATGAATTTTAAGAGAAGAAAATAATTAACCAGAGACATTAATTAAAGTCTATAACCATGACTAAATAGCCACAACCAAATATCTAGCCAAAACCAAAACAAATGCCAATACCAATACCAATTCCAAGGTTGACACCAATATAAACACCTCTCATGCCTACAATAGTCACACAAAGCCTCTAACCAAAATCAAAGAACATCTGGTCAGGACATGCCCCCGACCATAGCCAAAACCAAAGTCTAAGAAACAAAAATAATGTAATAAAGTCCATATCATAAAATAAAGCCTTTTGGAGTGTGGAAGCTCACCACTTCAGTCTGACATATAGTTGTCCCCAAATCCAATCACTGAGCAGGAGGAGTAGTATGGTCGGTTCCTACATCGTGGGGGGATACACTACCCGAAGATGTGTTAGCAGTTGAATGCTAGCACATACTTAAGAATAAGAATAAAATAATACCATTAGTCAAAACTAAAGTAAATAATCATGTAAAACCACATACATACATATATACCATGTTGGGAAAGCAAGTCGGGTTTAACATGCATTTAAAACCTTTAACCTGGCTATGTAGCTTGACCATTCTAAAACCGCCCACTAGCTATATAGGTCCAGTGTTACCCTTTAAATGGGCCGCAGTGTGTGTAGCCACACGAACTGGAGATATATTAGGGGCCGGGGATACTCTTGTACCCTACAACCTCTATGATATATATATATAAGTATAACTTAGAGGACCCATATATCCCGCAATTATATGGTCACCATAACCAACCCTCATATCGGCAAACATGAGTTTTCAATATCCATTCATCAGAATCAAACCTTCACAGTTAGCTATCATACCCCGCCATTATTGCCCAATTAAAACCT